>NC_054381.1:20868818-21168818 GCF_017654675.1 Xenopus laevis | reverse complement strand
TAAGCACATTTATGCCTGGCAAAGTGTTGCGATGGGTGCAAAACAGACACTGGCAAAAATTCACTGCTTAGTAAATCTGCCCCATAGTGCCAAAAATAAGAATGCAAAAAAGACCCAATTCCCTAAATTTCTACCCACAATGCAGCTTTTCCGGCAGCATTTCAAAGCAATAAAGTCTGAGTTTCTTTAAAACTTTGCATGCACCATGGAATACAAGCTAGGCACAAATATCGGAGCAAAACTAGAGCTTATTTGTAGATATTAAACAAGTTGTGCCATTATTATTACAGAAATCGTGGTTTTGGGACATGACTATATACTTAAATCTCATTCACATTCACACAGTTACATCATCCTAAAATAACTAATGATATTTCCTATCTGATCAATGACAGGTGTAATGGGCTTATTAACATTAGATACAAGAAAACAGGCACAAGTGCTTTATTTATGGCATTTTGAAATGAACAAGCTTGAGCACATTGGGAACCTAGTACAAAATGATATACCCTGTAAGTACACGTTATCCAGAAAGCTCCAAATTACAGGACGCCCATATCCCATAGACTCCATTTTAATCAAATAATTCAGATTTTTAAAAATGATTTCCTTTTTTGCTGTAATAATTAAACAGTACCTTGTACTTAATTCCAACTGAAATATAATTAATCTTTATTGGAGGCAAAATAATCCTATTGGGTTTAATTCATGTTTATATAATATTTCAGTTGGCTTAAAGTATGGAGTTCCAAATTACGGAAAGACCCTTCGTTTTATCCAAATAATCCTTTTTCTTTGTATTAATAAAATAATACCTTGTACTTGATCCCAACTAAGATATAACGGATCCTTACTGGAGGCAAAACCAGCCTATTGGGTTTATTTAATGGTTACATGATTTTCTAGTGCTCGAGTGAAGGAATAGAGAAAAAAAAACTTCGAATTTCGAATGTCTTTTTGGCTACTTCGAGTATCGAATTCGACTACGACATCGACTTCGAATCAAGTCGAACTAAAAATCGTTCTATTATACTGTATTCGATAGTCGAAGTACTGTCTCTTTAAAAAAAAAACTTCGACCCCCTAGTTCGCCACTTAAAAGCTACATAAGTCAATGTTAGCCTATGGGGAAGGTCCCCATAGGCTTTGCAATCTTTTTTTGGTCGAACAGAAATCGTTCGATCGATGGATTGAAATCCTTCGAATCGAACGATTTTGAAGGATTTAACCGTTCAATAATATGATTTTTCGAACGAATATCGCTAAATCCTTCGACTTCGATATTCGAAGTCAAAGGATATAACTTCGACGGTCGAATATCGAGGATTAATTAACCCTCCATATTCGACCATAAGTAAATTTGCCCCTTAAGGTATGAAGATCTAAATTACAGAAAGATCCGTTATCCACAAACCCCCAGTTCCCGAGCATTCTGGATGACAGGTCCCATACCTGTATTTGCTGTCAATATGCATTTAATGCAAAATATGGGAGAGAAAATTATAGAATGCAACCATAACATTTATTTATGCTGATTTCTTACCCAAGACACAGGTAACTACTAGTGATGGACGAATTTATTTGCCTGCGTGAATTTGCGGTGAATTTCCGTGTTTCGCTGCCGGCAAATAAATTCGCAAATTTGCCGTGAAAATTTGGGAGCGGCGGAATCGATGAACTGTCAGTGGCGTCAAAACTTGCATTTTGCAAATTTTCCCCCCGTTTCACGAATTTCGCTGGTAATTCGCAAAATTCATGGCGAAGCAAAAAAGGACAAATTGGCCCATCACTAGTAACTACCAAGACATGCTAATAGGGCTTGTATTGATATTGCATCCTCCTTATTATTTTTATTTATGAACTACTGATGGAACATTATTATGTTTAACATTACTCGCAGCCCTGTGAGATATTAAGAGGTATATATGATTTAAACAAGACCCACATATACATGGAAGGAGGAGCTCATTATACAGAGAGGTCTAATTTGGGGAATTTAACTTTATTAGCTATGCTCTCCCCTCCCTGCAATTGCTCTGCTTATAAGAATACTAAATCATGGGGAAACCAGGGGACACTTCTACAAAATCCATGAATTTCACTGATTGCATTTAAATGAATATGTTCAATCAGTGCAACCTTCCACTTGAGCGTCCTTGCCATTTCAAGTGATCTGAAAATCTTATCTGAAGAACCAAGGAGGTGGGATTGAACTCAAAATGAAAGTTCTATCAGTATTACTGCTCTACATAGTTTGGAACAACAATACCCAAACCAACAGATGTGTTTTAAATAAATATAGGCAGAAAGCATTTTCAACAAGCTCTGGATATTTTGAAAGGAGGTGTAAATTACCCCTTTAGCAGCTCCAGATACTGGGATTTGTTATTATTATCCAAAGGGAATTCTGGGGGAAAGATATAAATTAGAGGCTACTGTTCCTGACATGCAAAGCAAAACAGGTAATCACTCAGATGACTGCAAATATAAATCTGGGTTGTGAAGCGTGTTGCCGAGTACAGTCCATAGAGAACTTCTGGTTGGGATCCTGTGATTAAGATGAAGGTTAGTACAGTACATCATTTCTATTGAGCAGCTATACAGAATATCTACTCTGCTTATGAAAGGCAAACAACTATATAAAAGCATGTTTTTCTTTATAGCAAGAGGCTAGTTGGCTTTTAGTTGTAGATAGGACGTGGCTTATTTCTGTAGGCATTGTTAATTACTTAATTTGTTGATGCGCCCAGATGTATAAGGAGGTCTTAAATATATCGCTCTCCCAATGTATTGGCTAGCCAAATCTGGCAATATAAAGAGATTGGGATCCTCCCGGACAGTGTGGTACAAAATGTAGGTAGGGGGATTTGATGGGAGAGGGGGCAGCGGCATCTGGTAAGCAAGTCCGGTAGGAAGTGATGTCACACATGAAGTAATGCATACCAGCGCCATTTTCATTCAGCCACAGCAGAGTACCTCCTACCCACCCTTAAGTAGTTACAGGTTGTGGTATGTTACATTTTAGGTTGAGATATGTATTTGATCCATCAAAGCAGTGGGGAATAGTGATGGGTGAATTTTGTGCCAAGTTTCGCCGCAAAAATGGAGCCCATAGACTCTAATTGGTGAAAAAAAATGTCGTCCACCGAAGATTTGTTGTGCAATTTGTCGCGCATCAAAAAAAAAAATTGTCACCCATAGACCAATGCATTTTGGCGAATTTTCTTCATTTCGCAAATTTTTTGCGAAACGGGTCAGATTCATCCATCACTAGTGGGGAATGCTTGCCAGTTGGGAGGCTGAGGCCCCGGTGTATATATGGTGAGTTAGCCGACTGGTAGTGAGTACAATTCTAGTGGGCGTATGTCCCACAAGAGATGATAACCAGTTTCCTGTTCCCACTTGCCCACCTGACTCCTTCTGTGTGGGTGACATGATAGGTAGCCCTCAGTTTTGGTTGTGATGGTTTATTGTGGCAAGCATTCAATGGTGTGGTTAGTAAAGTCATATATTTATATATATATATATATATCTCAATACATATATATTTGGATTATAATGTGTTAAATTGCACTTTATTAGTATTTCTCACAATAAAAAATTGTTATTTAACCTATGGTCTTTCAATCCCAAACCTGGTGTCCCTGTCACATTGCAAGATGATCATATATCTTACTAAGTATATTTGCTATGGCAGGCAAGAGAAGGGGAATGGATATTATGGGTAGAGGTAAGGAGTTGATACAAAGATTCCCGGAATTCCAGAATAAGCAACTTGACGGCACTTCTGATAAAAAAGGTTTATTGCAGCAGGCTGCTGATACACCAACGCATTTCGGGAACAAATCCCGTAATCATATGCTTACAAAGATTCCCCTTTCACCCCGTTGATGTTGCCCAAGTGATACATTTAAGTTAACACCTAGCTGATCAATGAAAAGGAAATTCAGGATGATTGAGGGCCATGACTGATGCAAGTACAAAGTAATTGATGGAGTGGGACCTACAGTATATCTAACCACCTCCACATTAGAATCCACAATAATGGCTTAGGTGTATAATATCTAAACAACTTGCTGATTTGTTGACCACCTACATGACACACTTTGACCAATTTATGTGTCTAGAAGATCAAAACAACCACAGCTTATTCAGAATTTTCATGAACACTGGCTATATTTATGCACAGTAATAAATAAGTTATTACTGAGGGGGAGATTTGCCAAGCATGGAAAGATAATAGTAAATCGGAATGTAAATGAATGTGCTGTATAATGTTATAAATTGTATTAGCATTAATTTAATGTAATAAGTTGAGTTTTCATTGACAATTGGGGACGTGGGATAGAAGATTTTTTCTGCTTTATATATGGAATGTGACCCCAGGGGACGGCTATTGCTTATGTGGGACAGGTGGTTTCTTCTTTATATTTGGAATGTGACCCCAGGGGGTAACCGTATGGAATGCAAAATGGCTGCTGTGGGAGGAATTCATTCCTTCATCAAAATAAATCACAAAATCTCTTTTGGATTACAAGGTCTTATAATGCAATTGAGTCATGGTGGTAATTTAAACCTCTTTCTCTTTGATGTATTTTCATAAAGAGTACAGAAAAATTCAGAAGATAATTATAGTTGTTTTTAAGTAAAGTAATAAAATCCCAAATTCTTTTGTGGTCACTTTTAGAAATAGTATAATTTGAAATAACATTTTACCTTGAAAATTTGTGATGTGATTAATGTGGATGACCTTTTCTTCTTCTTCTTTTCTTCTTCTCCTTCTTTTTCTTCTTCCTCTTTTTCTACCAGTTCTTCTGTAATTGGGTGAATAAATGTACCCCATAATTAAGGTGCAGTCTGATCAATGATTTTCCATCAAGCAGAATATGCTGAATCAAATCAACTTTTTGGTGAGCTGAAATTCTATGAGCCTTTGCAGCTGTTGTCTCTGTAACCACATTTTTAATTAGTTTTTTCCATCTCCCGATTGTTCTGTTGCTGATCTGCCTAAAGTGATACTTTTTGAATTACAGCACATTCCTTCATAATCGCTTTTATACATTTGAACAACCATATTGTTACCTTGGCTAAGGAGCCAATACAAACCAGTCAGTGGCTTATTGACCCATGTATAGCTGAAGATCAGATCAATATCAATTTGATTTTCCAATTTGATAAGGACTGCATCAAAGTGTTGATGTAGTCCTCATCTGTTGGGCCTGTAGGCTCTCCCGAAATGATCTAATTTTTGGCGCCCTGTCATCATTTTGAAAGATAGATTTGGCCCAGTGTGTAGGTGTCAAAATCGTTTGGCAACCTTGCAATGTATGGGCAGCAGTGATGGGCGAATTTGTCCAGTTTCGCTTCGCCACAAAATTTGTGAAATGGGCGAAAAATTCGCAAAGCTGGCATCAATTCCATCACCAGCATAAAAAAACTTTAATAAATTCACTGGCAGCAAAACACAGAAATTCGCTGAGTACTCGTGCCTGGCAAATAATTTCGCCTATCACTAATGGCCAGCTTTAGATATTGTCAACCACAATAAACCTTCAGCTGAAAATAATTAGGGTAGGGTAGTGAATGCTTCAGGCAACTCATTCTATACTTGATTTATCCCTACACTTTGCAATGTATTTCAGGGTCAATAAACATACCATAAACCCTACTTATAAACACACCATAATGTTGTGTGGTCCATAAAGCCTACTATACCAGTACACCGGGCATTACTCAACACATTATGGCACTTCCCAGGGATTCAAGGGATTTTCCCAAGACATGTAAACCCAAATCTGCCTAAACACAAAGTGTGTTTAAAGAACCTTGGTATTAAAGCCTCAGCCCCCGACCTCTACAGTAGGTTCTTCTGGTCATGAAAGTCCTATTCCAAACCATAAGGCTTTAAACACTCAACTGGCAAAAACCAACACCCCTAACTCTTCAAGGCTGACTTAGAACATATTGACATTGTTATAAACATGTTGTAAAAATGAGAACATATTCACCTTTAATGATTGCATTGTTTTTTAAATATTAGATGTTTACCTGATTTTGTGCAATGAGCGAATCTGTCCGCAAAACCGTGAAATGCATTGAAGTCAATAGGCAACAATTTTTTTACTAGGGCAACTTTTTTTCTCACTCCAAATGCATTAAAGTCAATGGGCGTTTTTTTTTGCAGTGACTTTTTTGTCTTTGCAGTTTTCTTTGTCCAAATGCATTAAAGTCAATCAATGTTTTTTCTTGCGATTACTTTTTTCTCTCAGTGACTTTTTTGTCTTGACAACATTTTAGTTTCTGAAAATCCATGACTGGTGAAGAAATTAGTTTATCACTATGTGCAACGTATTTTTTAGTGAATACCTGTATTTATCAGTTTGTCAATCTCTACCTACAATATTTCATTTGTGCAAGTTGTATTATTATTGTACCCCCACATAAATAGAAAGGTAAAAGATCTTTCATTGCAAGAAAGCATTCTAAAAAGGGCAGCATATAATTTTTCACTCATTTCTTCTATTTGTAAAATTGGCTCTGTGGGATGCAGAGCATTATTTTTTTTAGAGTGAATTGCCATTATATTTTTATTTTAAAAAGTTCAGATCCTGGAAATAGAGTGCTCAGGCAACTTCTGCTGATTATTCTAAATTTGCACTTCTTGACACGTTCTGCAGGAAAGTTTAAATGTAAGCATTTGGAATATTACATGAAGTCATCTCTAATAAACTTCCTTGTCTATGAAGGCCACTGACAGTGGAGAGGAGGTTGCTGCAAAAATTCAGTCTTCGTAATTTGCAGTTTATAATTGCTGGCAGATGAGACTTTATGCAAAACTGTGTGTGAATTATGCAAAGTTGGGAGGTGCTACTGAAATCTAAAAATGACTCACTCGTGTTTGTCTTATTGAACTTATTGACTGTAATAGATAAATGTGAATTTTGACCAACAAAAATAAACTCAAATTTTCATGGAAAACACAATATGATCCTTAAAGAAGAAGGAAAGCTACTGAGGCAGAGTATTGCCAATAATAAGCCGCAATAATGCAAGCTATAACACTATATTTATTCTGCAGAATGCTTTACCATACCTGAATAAACAGCTTTAGAAGATCTCTGTTTGTTTAGGATAGCAGCTGCCATATTAGCTTGGTGTGACATCACTTCCTGCCTGAGTCTCTCCTTGCTCACTCATAGCTCTGGGCTCAGATTACAGCATTGAGGGGGGGATGGGAGGATGGAGGGGGAAAATGGAGGGGGAGAGGGAGAGAGGAGCAAATTGAGAATTCTCAAGCCCTAGCCCTGGAGGTTTAAGTTGAAAACAGGAAGTCTGATACAGAAGCCCATGAGTACACAATAGAAGGAAAGAAATGCTGTGTTTCTTTTGACAGAGGACTCAGAGCAGCATTACTTTGAGGGTTTACTGGTGAATTTATATAGACCTTTCTGTTAAAGCTTACTTGGTTTTAACCTTTCCTTCACCTTTAATAAGTTTGCCCCTAAATCATAGCATTTTCACTTTAGGCCAATTATTCGGTATCATTAATCACAAAATAATTATGTTTGCAGAATTATGTTTCGTACAGATGTTTTGTTACACCTGCAGTAGTTATGGCTTTATTCCAAAGTTTGCATGATTTATTTCTGAATATTCATGCATACATATTGTCAGACTATGCACCCTTGGTCACTAATACTAGTGCTGGGTTTTGTAAGGGGAGTATGACAGTAAAAAGTACCTATTTAATGTACAAAGGAGGAGGCCAAAGGCGGCTGCTACAAGCGGAAGCGCGAGCAGAGACCAGGGTGCTTGGCATCGGTTCTGGGTTTTGGGTGCCAACCGTGAGACAGGGGGAGCACTTAGGTGCTTCAGAGAAAATGCCCTATGCCATGAGCCTAACAATCAGGTTCTACTGATGGCAATATTTTTCTTTGCACTTAACATCCTTTTTTTTATTTCTTTTCATTAGGGATAGGTGAATTTTTTCGCCTTGTTTCGCTGCAGAAATTATGCCCATAGACTTGTATGGCGGCTTGCATCCAAAAAAAATAAAAAAACGCGCGTCAAAACATTTTTGCCGCCCATAGACTTTAATGGGCATTGTCGTCATTTCGCTGGCAGCAAATTTTTGGAGAAACTAAACGGGTCAAATTCGCCCATCCCTACGTTTCATATTTTCTAAAGCCTACCAGAACTATACAAGAGCTATAGCTTACAAGAACCATATAAGAACTATAGCCTACAAGGTCTATACAAGAACTATAGCCTTCAAAAGCTAAAAAAGAAATATAGTCTACAAGCTATACGAAACAAGAAGTATACAAGAATTGTAACCTACAGGAACTGTAGCCTACAAGTGCTATAGCAAACAAGAAGTATACAAGTGCTGTAGCCTACAAAAGCTCTGCAAGAATGATAGCCTGCAAGAACTATAGCCTACAAGAGCTATAGTCTACAAGAGCTCTACAAGAGCTATAGCCTCAAGAAGCCTACAAGTATTGTAGCCTACAAGAGCTCTACATGAACTATAGCCTTCAAGAGCTATAGCCTACAAGACGTATACAAGAACTGTAGCATAAAAAAGCTCTGCAAGAAGTAAAGCCAACAAAACATAAAGCCTACAGGAAGTGTACAAGAGCTATAGCCTACAAAAGCTCTGCAAGATCTATAACCTACAAGAAATATAGCCTACAAGAGCTTTAAAAGAGCTGTATTCTACAAGAAATATACAAGAACTGTAGCCTACAAGAGCTCTACAAACATTATTGCATACAAGAGCTATAGCCTACAGGAAGTGTACAAGAGCTGTAGCCAACAAAAACCTCTGCAAGAACCATAGCCTACAAAAACTATAGCCTAAAAAAAACTATACAAGAACTGTAACCTAAAGAATGACTGTAAATTGATGGAGGGATTGTGGCAAAGTGTAATCATTTTATTAATATATTTGTATCTTGTACATTTCACGTGAATCTTTGACTTTGTTTTTATTCTCAATGTTACCAGGTGCATTCTTATTAGCTAATTGTCCCTATTGTCTGACTTTGATTTCCTTCTCTCAGTGCCCAGACAAGACTCAAAACACAGAGAGACTTATGGCTGTACAACTCCCTCGACTTTACTGACTTTCCTTTTCTTCTCTATGTTTTTATAAAATGCTTTCTGCCTCTTAGTCTTGCTAGACAATGGAGAAATTCTGCTGTAGGGCAACCAGGAATAATTAAGGGGGATATCCAGCTGGCAGTAAATGTCTTCCCTATTCTCCAAACATGTCAGACATACCTTTATTAACTCTGACATGGTCTTTGTTTAGTTTCCTGAACTAACAAATTAACTCTGTGGCGACACGACTTCCCACTGACCAGCTAATGAAAGAAAAGCAGCAAAAAGCCAGTAAAAGTGCTATTTAAAATACAAGGTTTGGGTAGGCAAATGGAGGTTCATTAATGCACTTTTCTTTTTTTGAACAGTTGAACAGAGGGAACCTGTCAAATCTAAAATCTCTGAACAGGCTTCAAGATTTTGTCTAGACAAGAACTGGAGTTTCTTTAAACTTTATTCTTTGCCTCTTTTTTTGAGGTTACAATAAGGAAAGCTCGTGGTCAATAAATATCTGTCGCATCTCCAGAGAATAGTTCTTTATCTGATTTTAACAAACATTTGGAGCTTATTTGGAAGCTTTTACCAGAGGGTTTGATCAATGAAATCGTGAGAACAATGCTCAAAGTTAACGGCATATTCAAGCATATTATCTTCACTAAAACCATCTATCTTTGGTGTCTGCCGATGCTTCTTGTCACTGTTCGGAGAATACTCTAAATGAGCCGTCTGTTTTACCGTAGATAAAAGCACTATGTTCAACATGAACCTTATTGCTGGGAATAAAATGTGAGAAGTGTTACAGTTAGTTCTAAGAGACATGGGAGAAGGGGACTGTCTACGGATTCCATTTGTTTTGATTTTTGTACCTGTTTTTCTTTTTTTACTAAATAAGCCAATTATTTTATTGATCATATGACCATAAATTCATTTTCAGTGGCCATTTTGACTCTACAACCATCTTAATTTCTAAAACCGTAACCATACATGTTAGATGAGCAACATGAGAGTGGACATTTATTTAACGCACCGCAATTGTGCTTGGCTGCAGTACGTTGCACAAAAAATCGCATTCCATAAAGGTACTCGTGTCAACATGTGCTCTTGCACTTCCATATAGTTGCACTCAGCACCACTTGGTCCTTTCTGCCTCCTATTACAAATTTTGTGCAGTTTTGCCTGTCAAAGCAAGGTGAACACTAAAGCTATTTTGGTTGCACAAAAACCATTTGTACTGCCAAACAGAAATTTGAATGTGGCTTGGGGACCCTTGAAATTGTATCCCCACCATAAATCCAGATTTATAAAATATTCACCCCAATTCTGTCTGGTTCTCATTAAAGTCAATCAAATCAATTTTGGTGTAATAACCACAATTGCATCAGATACAACACCCCCTGGTGACTGCAATGCCACTGTAATTGTTGGAAAAATTATGGGAAATTATTGTGGGTAAAAACACAACATTGTGTTTAAAAGCCTTTGCACGCTCAAATAAAACCAAACACTCCAGCAAATTTAAAAAGAACCGAAAAGGAGGTTGCTGAGTGGTTGAACTCAACGTTTACAAGTTTTACGGAGCTGTAGGACACATTAAGTCATTTAAGAATAACAAAAGTCCTGATCCTGACAGATATGGAGCTTGCTTCTACAAGACCTTTAAAGACACACTAACCCCTCCTTTACTCTCATATCTAAACATATAACAATAATACCTAAACTGAATAAAGATCAACTCAATTGTGGAAACTACAGACCAATTTCCTCAATTAACGTTGATTTAAAAATCTATGCTAAACTAATTGTGGATAGACTTAAAGAACTTATTCCCAATTTTATCCACCCTGAACAATGTGGATTTAAACCCAGAAGAGAGGGTACGGATAATACAACAAAAGTACTTTCTTTGATACATTATGCTAAAACCAGAAATATTCCTTCTCTTATACTAACAGATGCAGAGAAGGCTTTTGACTGGATCTTTTTGGATTTTCTTAAATTATCGTTATCAGGATTTGGCCTCCTTGAAAGTTCTATTACAAAAATCATAGCACTATATGATGCACCAACAGCCAGAGTATGAGTCAATGGAATAATGTCCCCCAGATTACCAATTCATACGGAACCCGACAGGGATGTCCACTCTCACCTATCCTCTTCATATTAATTATGTAAACTTCACTGAACTGATAATTAAAGGGATACTGTCATGGGAAAAAAAAAATTTTCAAAATGAATCAGTTAATAGTGCTGCTCCAGCAGAATTCTGCACTGAAATCCATTTCTCAAAAGAGCAAACAGATTTTTTTATATTCAATTTTGAAATCTGACATGGGGCTAGACATATTGTCAATTTCCCTGCTGCCCCAATCAAAAGAAATCCAAGTGCCAAAAATGGTATTGATTACACCATTTAAATCAATTAGTGTGAATAACACATACATTTTTTCAGTGTCTATAAAAAGTTCACTTAAACTCCATCGATTTGTGAAATATTCGTGTAGTAAAAATATTAAAAATTTAAAAAATATAAAAATAAGAAAGTCCATCTCTCCATTTCCACTTGTCGCCAGGCCAATACTTCAGTAGTCTAGCCCTGACTTGTGCTCTGATAAACTTCAATCACTCTTTACTGCTGTACTGCAAGTTGGAGTGATATCACCCCCCTCCCTTCCCCCCCCCCAGCAGCCAAACAAAAGAACAATGGGAAGGTAACCAGGTAGCAGCTCCCTAACACAAGATAAGAACAACACTCAATAGTAAAAACCCATGTCCCACTGAGACACATTCAGTTACATTGAGAAGGAAAAACAGCAGCCTGCCAGAAAGCATTTCTCTCCTAAAGTGCAGGCAAAAGTCACATGACCTGGGGCAGCTGGGAAATTGACAAAATGTCTAGCCCCATGTCAGATTTCAAAATTGAATACAAAAAAATCTGTTTGCTCTTTTGAGAAATGGATTTCAGTGCAGAATTCTGCTGGAGCAGCACTATTAACTGATGCGTTTTGAAAAAAACATGTTTTCCGATGACAGGATCCCTTTAAAGACACAAAGCAGCGCTTGCCGATGACCTATTGCTATTTTTTACAAAGCCTAATATTCTTCTGCCCAAATTAATGAATATCTTCAATCTTTTTGGATCTCTTTCAAATTTCAAAATAAATTATAGCAAATCTGAAGCGCTTAACATAAACCTTCCCAACCACATAATACAACATTTGTCCAAAAATGTTCCATTTCAATGGTCTGTTAAGCCAATAAAATACCGTATATACTCGTGTATAAGCCGACCCGTGTATAAGCCGAGGTACCTAATTTTACCTACAAAAACTGGGAAAACTTATTGACTCGCGTATAAGCCGAGGGTGAGAAATGCAGCAGCATTTAATAATACAAGTATTCAGTGTGGGACTGGGCTGGTGGGACACAGGGAAAATACCTACGGTAGTGGGCTCTGCAGACCCAGACTCTCTCTCCCCCACCCACTCAGATCATGGCCTCAAGGAAGAATAGAAGTGTGATATATTATGACAACATATTATTATAGAGAAAAAGGAAAGTTTGCTTCAGGAAAATAACGAATTCCTGTATTGAGAGAGAGCCATCATACAGTGTCATGAAATACATTTTCTGTGAATCAATTGCTTCTGTTACTTTTTGAAGCCAACTGCATAAAGTTTGTTAAATTTTGGCATGTGTCGAATTTCCAAATAGGTGCTTAAATGAGACAGAACCTTATATCATCTCAAGATCATTTACAGTTTTTATCAGGGCTCAATTCAAGTGACAACTGAAAAAAAAGACAACCCAACATTTCTCACATTACCGTACCAATTTTGACCACAGCAGGGAGCAGCGAATCACAGCGCGTTATACGCACTCCGCACATCACAGGCAGCAGTCAGCAAGAGGCGCATGCGCATTGCGCGCAGCTGCGCATATTTAAATTTCCTTAGCGTACTGGACGTACTGGACGTAGAAGCGAGAGGCGCAGGCGCATTGCGCGCAGCTGCGCATATTTACGGTAAATTTACCTTAGCGTACTGCAGCAGGACGTAGAAGCGCCCCTGCCTGCAGAGACGAGCCGGGACTGTGTCATGCAATCCAGGACAGCCATCCAGGACAGCCATCGGAAGCGCAGCCATCAGAACCCGCATCAACCGCATCAGCCAAATAGGTAATTTTTTTACTGACCCGCGTATAAGCCGAGGCAGCATTTTTCAGCTTATTTTGGGTGCTGAAAAACTCGGCTTATACGCGAGTATATACGGTACCTGGGAATATTCATCTGAAATGATCTCAAATGATCTGTCCAAACTCTACAAAGATAATTTTGAGCCATTATTGACAAGTATCCCACAATTGCTGAATAACTGGAAACATATTTGTCTCTCATGGACTGGAAGCAATCAAAATGATAGCACTTCCCAAGATATTATACCCTCTACAATGTCTACCAATAAGCATACAGCCAGTCTTTTTTTAAAAAAATGAAAGCTATATTTTCCAGTTTCATATGGACGAACAAAAATCCTAGAATATCATATTCACAGCTTACCCTTCCAAAATTGGATGGCGGTCTATCAGTCCCGGACACTTACCTTTATTATAAAGCAGCACACATCTTCCGAATTTTGCAATTGAATCTACAAGAAGAAGGAAAACTATGGTTAGAAACAGAACAATCAACTGAAACTGAAATACTGCACCTTAAACCAATTTGGTATGGATACATAGACAAAAACTTCCAAACAACATCTTACAACATCCGACAATAGCGGCCACTCTTAATGAATGGAAGAAAACTTATGAGAAATACAAATTGGCAAGTATACCTTTTCCATTACAATCTCTGAGATTAAGGGGCACATTTACTATTGGTCGAATATCGAGGGTTAATTAACCCTCGATATTCGACCGTCGAAGTAAAATCCTTCGAATATCGAAGTCGAAGGATTTACCACATTTCCTTCGAACGATCAAAGGAAAAATCGCTCGATTAACCGATTAAATCATTCAAATCGAACGATTCGAAGGATTTTAATCCATCGATCGAACGATTTTCCTTCGATCAAAAAAAGCTAGAAAAATTTATGGGGACCTTCCCCATAGGCTAACATTGAAGCTCGGTAGGTTTTAGGTGGCGAAGTAGGTGGTCGAAGTTTTTTTTAAAGAGACAGTACTTCGACTATCGAATGTTCGAACGATTTTTAGTTCGAATCGTTCGATTCAAAGTCGTAGTCGAAGGTCGAAGTAGCCAATTCGATGGTCGAAGTAGCCAAATAAATCCTTCGAAATTCGAAGTATTTTTTATTCTAATCCTTCACTCGAGCTTAGTAAATGTGCCCATAAATGTCGATTTTCCACCTAGCCTAGAAGGGAAAATAATTGACAGATGGAGTACATACCACAATAGACCAACCCTAATAAAAGACTTTATAAAACAGAATAAAGTAATACCACTTGCAAAGATACAGAAGAGATGGGGTACACATCCAAGAGACACATGGAATTACACTCAATTATACCATTATCTCGATACTCTACAAATCAACAAGATGAAAAGTCAATATACAGTCTGGTGGGAAAATATCATAGCAACTAATACAAAGATAAACAAACCTCTTTCAACTCTATACCAAAAACTAACACAGAAATGAAACCATTACATCTGAAAAAAAAAATCTGAACCTACAACAAGACCAGTGGAAACAAATCTATATTTCAACCTACAAATCATTTACAGCTTCCAAAACACAAGAATTTGCATACAATCTCTGATCTCTAGATGGTATTACACCCCAGCCAGACTGAAATTAATGTTTCCGAATGCACAAAATCAGTGCTGGAGATGCATGCAACATGAAGGAACTTATAGCCACATATGGGTCTTTTGTAGTGAACTATCAAACTATTGGCAAAAAATAATATTGACTATGGAAAAAATTACAGAAGAAAAGGTAAAGATAAACTTCCCACCCAAAATGATACTCCACTAATCAAGATACATAAAAAAGTAATCAACAATAAACTTTTACTTCCTATGATACAAACTGCAAAAGCTTTGATTCCGAACAAATGGAAAGATATTAATCCACCAACATATCAAGAATGGATCTACCTTATACAAGAAACCCGGAAAATGGAGGAGATTACAGCAATTATTCACAATAAAAGCTCTACATACTGGCAAATATGGTCACCATGGATCAACTACCTAAAACTAAATACAGTATAACATAATTAAATTCATAACCTTAATGTCATATCATAACGTTGTTAACGATGTTATAACGTAAATGTAAATTAAGATGACTTCAATAGTAACAAGGAACCATAAATAGCTCTCTTTGAAAATGTAATACTCAAATGGTTCTGAGAATTAATTATAATTGTCAATAGTTAAAATTCATTTGATACTGATTTTATATGCTCTCTATCTCTTTACCTCCCCATGCCCGCAACCCTTTTCCTTTCTGTACCATTCCCCTACCCTTGAAATTTATAAATAAAGAATTCATTTTTAAAAAAAAAAGCCTTTGCACGCAGCAGTAAGTAAATGACCCATTATGTCTTTTAGTGCAATTGTCTTAAGGTGCAAAGGCCCTACAATAAAATGTCCCTGGAAACTGTAGAACTGAACCCCATAGTTGGACCCAGAGCAATGACTTCTGGGACTTGGTCTAAAAGACAGCTAGTCTCTGTCCATACCCATATTTAAAGTTAATGGGGTGAATTTTGGGGAATTTTGGGGAGAAGACTTATTCTCTGTCTTCCATGCTCTATAAACGATGGCTGATTAGTGTTTTCATATATGTTTAACCAAGTTATGAGCTACTCAGGGGCCCTAAACAAATTATGGTCCTCAAAGGAATAGGGATGTCGCGGACTGTTCGCCGGCGAACTTGTTCGCGCGAACATCGGCTGTTCGCGCTCGCCGAATGTTCGCGAACGTCGCGCGACGTTCGCCATTTCGGGTTCGCCTTACCTGGCGCTTTTTTTTGACCTCTCACCCCAGACCAGCAGATACATGGCAGCCAATCAGGAAGCTCTCCCTCCTGGACCACCCCCACACCCCCTGGACCACTCCCCTTCCATATATAAACTGAAGCCCTGCAGCGTTTTTTCATTCTGCCTGTGTGTGTTTGCAAGAGCTAGTGTAGGGAGAGAGCTGTTAGTGATTTGAGGGACAGTTGATAGTAAGTTTGCTGGCTAGTAATCTACTTGATACTGCTCTGTATTGTAGGGACAGAACTCTGCAGGGATTTGAGGGACATTTCAGGTTAGGTAGCTTTGCTGGCTAGTAATCTACCTTCTACTGCAGTGCTCTGTATGTAGCTGCTGTGGGCAGCTGTCTGTCCTGCTGCTGATCTCTCATCTGCATCTGTTCTTCAAACCACTGCCACCTAGCTGTGTGAGTTTTTTCACATTCTGTCTAAATATCAATAATAATACCGTCTCCAGAAACACCACCTGAGTGACGTAGTGTGATTTCTGCCCTTTACAGCACAAAATGCAGCGCTGTGTCAACAATGGATTTTTTAGAAACATATTTGCCCTTGATCCCCCTCTGGCATGCCACTGTCCAGGTCGTTGCACCCTTTAAACAACTTTAAAATCATTTTTCTGGCCAGAAATGTCTTTTCTAGCTTTTAAAATTCGCCTTCCCATTGAAGTCTATGGGGTTCGCAACGTTCGCTAACCGTTCGCATTTTTGTCCGGACGTTCGCGAACATGTTCGCGAACTTTTTTTCCGACGTTCGCTACATCCCTACAAAGGAATAAACCAGAAAAGACAGGAGGAAGGAAAGGATAGGAGGAAAAGTGTAGATGCAGATTCCAGTAAATTAACAACTTTTATATATATTTATATATATGCATCACTGTCTGCCATCTTGTAGCCATCCAGCTCTTAGTGGGGATCCCAGTATTACTGCATTGTCAGGGGGCCACGTCCTTCTAACTCTGTCCCTGCAGGATCTGTCTGGCTGTGCTGCCTTATATTTCACTGTTACGTTTATGGCCTTTGACAGGACTGATTGCAAGTGACAAGTGTAAGATGGTGTCCATATATCTCAGAAGAATGATAGACACTGAATGATACCTTAAGGAATAGATTTTTTTTTTATTCCAAGCAACCAACACAGAAATCTGAATGGGTCTAAAATCTCATCATAACGTGGCTCAGTTGACTTAAAGGGGACCTGTCATCCAAAAAAAAAATTCCAAATCCTATTTTAATCACATTAGTCAAGCAAAATTAACTTAAATTACACTATATAAATTATTTGAATCTTGTTTCCTTCAGTCTGGGGATTCATAATTATAACAAGCAGGCAGGAGCCATTGTGTGGACACTGTTATTAAGACAAGCCTTGTATCATTTCAGAATCTTGTTTGTGCACCAGAATGGGGGACCTGATGTCCATCCCCATGCCCTGGCTACACAATTACACAGTGAAGAGAACAGGGGAATGTGGGGAGAGCAGTGACATCCAGGAAGTGCTGAATGGAAAGTGAAAGTAATTGTCTGCCCCGTCTCTATGTCACTGGCATAGAGGAGGGGCAGACAATATTTGATTGACAGCTGAGATTTTTAAATGAGCTTACAACAGCTATGAATACTTTAATAAAAAATAGAAATTGGATTTCATGTTTAATTTGAAAAGGACTTTTATTATACAGATTTTTGTGTCTGGGTGACAGGTCCACTTTAAACATGACACATGGAGATGGGGAGAAATGTAAGGGGGTAAGTAAAAAATAAGAAACATTATAAACGGTCTGCTTTACAATAATCAAGACATTTTCATATGTGTTCTGCTAACTTGTAGAGGTTTAATGGTTATGTGTGAGAATTATCAGGAACAATTTCACCTATTTTAAGGTAATATCAAATGAAATTCTTTCATAGAGCACCAGCCTGTGGTAGCAGGTAAGTGTTTATAACATTTAGGCACCTCCTTGTGATTATACCATTAGTTCTCCTTTAAGGCTCCAACATCCATGAGTTTGGTAAATGATGCCTAATGTCATTTAATACATTGATACGGAGTGCAAAGTACAGGTATGGGATCCAGAAACTCATTATTCAGAGAGCACCAGTTTACGGAAAATCTCCCACAGACTCTATATGAATCAAATAATTCACATTTTTAATAATGATTCACTTTTCTCTGTAACAATAAAACAGTAGCTTGTACTTGATCCCAACTAAAACATAATTAAGCCTTACTGGAGGCAAAACAATCCTATTTGGTTTATTCAATGTTTAAAGATTTTTTAGTAGACGTAAGGTATAGAGATACAAATTACATAAAGATCTTTGCCCGGAACACCCCCCCCCCCCATTCCCAAGCCTTCTGGATAACAGGTCCCATACCTGTACTTGTTTTGCTTTTTGTATGAATTATGCGTTCACCTGTTTATCATTTCCCAATGTCTAGTTGTGAGTACAAGTTTCCGTTTTCCTCTGTTTATCACTAAGAGGAAACAAGAAGCAAACACCAGACCCCTAGCAGACATCAATTAGCTCTGATTAGTCTGCTGCTGATTGCTGATAGGCTGCTATGGGTTACCAAACTGGGCAAATTTACCCAGTGTCTACAAATGAGCTCCAAAATGGTACATTGTGTGCCAATATTATGCTTCCTGGCATGCCAATATTCTTTTTGTGTTTATTATACCATACATTGTAGTAGTGAATCCATCTATTCTAAAAAGAGCATGAGTTGATATATGGGTTAAGCTAACTAAGGTTACAGACAAATCTCTAGGGGGTAACCCGATAACTCTAATGTGACATTGGATCTCTACAAGTCACTAGGAATAGATTCACTTTTTCCCTTTAGGGGTAGCAACACATGAGACAGTTATCTGAAACAGTCACTAGTGACCACTGATGGAAGTGTTTCTCCAGGGATGTTATTTTGCAACCTATCTGAATGAGTCTTCTTGTTATTTCAGCAGCAATGTTAGACAATCCACCTTCTGCTTGAACCATATGCAATAAAGCTTGCTTTTCAACAGCGGAAACTAAATCAGCCAGGACACACGCCTATTCTCTTATATTTCTTCATCAGACCAACTTAAACCTAATTCCCCCATAAATCCTCATCATATTAGCTTAAAGGTGGCCATAAACGTTACAATAACGACCTATCCTGTGACCAATGCTACTGTACATACAAACAATTATCTAAATCGTCAGATATACAGGAAGAAACAATAGAATTCTACCTGTACCTGACAATTCAGCACTAAACACTGGCTGATGTTCGGGCACCTTCAAAAACACGCAATCAAACTTTTCTAACTTGGCTGATCAACGAGCCGACAAATATCTAAGTCTTTTGCTGATATCAGTCAGCTCATCTTCATACACACTATAATACATACTATAATGTCTGTGTGTCAATGGCCACCTTTACTCATGCTTAAAGGAGAATTCAACCACTCCACTAATAAAACCCCCTATCCTACATAGTCCCCCATCCCTCCACCCCGAACAGGTGATAACAACTGTAAGTGCCCCATATCCTTTAATTACCTCTCTTGCAGAGTCAGTGCAGCGGAGCTCACACGCAACATTTTTCAGCTCTTTGGTATTCTTCTGGTCTTCCTTCCCTTAGGCATTTTCTGTCACTTTCAGCTCATGCGCATTTGTCACGAACTAGAAGACTGCTCCAACATCAAATGCACGAATATGGTGCTCACTTACCAAAAAAGTCCGAAGATGGCGACCGTGAGCTCTGCTGCACTGACTCTGCAACAAGAAGTAATTAAAGGATTAGGGGCACTTATAGGTGTTATCACCTGTGCGGGGGGAGCAGGGAGGGGGGACTAAATAGGGTAGGGGGTAGGGGTTTTTATTAATGGGGGGTTGAATTCTCCTTTAAAGACTGGAGTTTTATTCTGTATTCACTGCTGTCTTCTTGTAGGCTTATTCACAAACCACTCATCAATGTCTTGTCTCCTTACAGTTCCATACATACAAAGGATACTGAGCCACTAACATAACTACCCTTTTCCTGGTCCAGGTGCCGGATGTGCATTTGGCCCCCCAACAGGCGAGCGGTTTCCTTACCGATTTTGCTGTGGCGCAGTGTCTGACGGGCCCCAATGGGGAGCAGACCCTTGTGCGATCACATCTCCTGCTCCCCACTATACTGAGCATAAGTGTAATCTAAACACAAGTAAATAGTATCAATCGCTTTAGGTCAAAGGTGCACAAATAGGTAAGAACAAGCAGCACAGCAGACTCCCTGAATTAGGACAATTGGAGTTGGAATAGTTTCAAGGGTCCTTAGCCATTCCTTCACAGAAGGATGTGAATGGTCTGACTGTTGGCTGCAGCTTCATTACATACATTAGTTAGATAGTTGTCTGGTTGAAAAAGACCATCAAGTTCAACCCCTCCAAACAAACCCTAGTGCACATATTCTGTATACACATTATTATACAAATTTACAGACTCAGGCTATATATACCAATATCTAAACTAACTAACTGAAGATCTTCAGGTCTCAATAGCCTTGGAAAATATGCTTGTTCAAGTAGTCATCCAGGCCTCTGGTGCACTGATCTTTTCTATGGGAAAAAAAGATCTCCTGCTATCTGTATGGCTATAATGCCCTCTAATATACTTGTAAAGAGTAATCATGGCAACCCCCCAAATGCATTTTCTTCCGAGAAAACAACAAACGTGACTACCCTCATAATTTAAGTCTTCCATCCCCATAAACAGTTTAGTTGCACTAAAGCTGGCCATAGATGTTGAGAATTTTAAAAGATCAGATCCTCATCGTGAGACCACGATTTTCTCGGAACGATCGTACGAATTGACCATCAACTAAAAAGACCAATTTGCCAGGAAAACAAAGGGGAGCTGCCTGCTTGGCCCTGCAAACATAGATAGATTGCACTGGGACCGACAAAGATTTTTTGACCTCGCCAATCAATTTACTGACAGATGTCGGCCGAAAAATCATAAGATCTACGATCTTTCGAATCCCACTAACCGCACTATAATTTCGAAGGATTGGTCGGACTTCCCTAAAATCGGTCGTTCGGCAAGAAGAATCGTCGCGTCTATGGGGAGCTTTAATCTCTGCACTCTCTTCAGCTCATTTATATCCCTCTTAAGGACTGGAGTCCAAAACTGCACTGCATATTTCAGATGAGGCCTCACCAGGGACCTATAAAGAGGCAAAATTATGTTTTCAATCTGAGTCTCTTTGAGGTCACAATTCTATTGTTCTGTTTTTATTATAATGTATGTGTTTCCTTTGAGGCTCAGTACTTTTATATGTTCCATTCTCTCCAGACCAGTGACAGCAAGCCCTGACAACCATAAAGATTCCAAACTGGAATGCTGTAGAACAAAAAGTTACATAATCCCAAATAATAAAACTCAGACCAAGTGCAAGTTTCTGTACCTGCTTCAAATAAAAGGTGAATAGTCTGCCCGAGGAGAAGATGGAAGATCCTTCACTTAGATGCAAGTAAAGTGTAATACACACATCCCTGGTCTCATTGGAAGCTTGGCAGGGCTCATATGAAATACAGGAATAAATGTTGTATGTGTAGAATGATTTTCCTTGTGTCGATTCCTTCATAAACGTGCCTTGCGGTGAAAAAAAAAAATATCTCAAACATTTGATGCCAGAGCTGTCAATTCTCAGGAAACCCATTTTATTCATCTTTTCCCTTAGCCGACCAATTTAAATTGATTCTCTCTACTGCTGTAATGTTGTCACAAAACAAGTGATTGTGGTCTGCCTAAAACCAGACTATATTCTCATGTTATGGGATTCTGAGATTAAGAACCAATTTGATTTGCTTCCAAAAGATTTCCCATCACCATTTGTTCTCAGGAGCGCACAAGGAATGATGAAGCTTGGCTGTAGTGTGTGATATGGCAGCTTACAGCCTGTCACTTATTGATTTGCCTTTTTTTTTTTTTTGCTTCCTTTACTTATTAAAGGCTTTAATACCTAGGGACATAATCTGGCCCTTGGGCCTGCTTTTCTTTGTTATAATTCTAATATCCTTTCTAACATATCTGTTATTGTTGTCCTTCCTTCCTTTGTTAGGTAAGCAGCTGTGTTCCCTTATACATATATCAGCTGGCTTAGCTCCTATATAGGGTTTGGTATCGAGACCAGAGCATCCCCAGCCCCCCTACTTTGTCAGAGCCCCCCCTTTTATCAAAACCCCTAACTCTATAAATGTAGGAAAAAGAGGAATATAGAGGAATAGAGAGAGAGAGAGAGAGAGAGAGAGAGAGAGAGAGAGAGAGAGAGAGAGAGAGAGAGAGAGAGAGAGAGAGAGAGAGAGAGAAATGTAAAATGGAATTAATGTATTAAAAGAAAAATTACATAGAGGCTCATTTATGAACCAGAGTGGGGATTCCCAAGTGCAATCTCAGATGCAATTCACCCTGTTTTATATTCCTACAATTCTCACATTATTGCAACTTAGGGCAGCATCAGTTTTGCCCAGTAAATCAGCCACAATTGCAGTAAATATTTTCAGAGTAGGGATTGTATCATTTTAAAATTACATCTGCTTGTTATTCTTTAGGTTGATAGAGCCTGCAGCGGATTAGCTCCGGAGTTCCCCTGTGTCAATAGGAGCAATTCATCAGATTGGCGCTTCGCTCAAAGTGTGGGGATTGTTTTTAGGTGCAAATACCTTTAATGAATTGCAGGAATAGGTGCAACAAGTGTCCATTTTTGTTTGACTAAAACTGGTCGAAAATGAGCCCTATTGTAACCAGAACAGCAAAACATGGATATTAATATTAGTTATTAGTACTGAGCAACATTAACTTTGTATGTAAAACTAAAGGTATTCTGTAACGGGAAAACATTGTTGTTCAAATGCAGCAATTATTAGTGCTGCTCCAGCAGAATTCTGCACTAAAAAGAGCAAGCAGATTTTTTTATACTTTATATTGAAATCTGACATGGGGCTAGACATGTTGTCAGTTTCCAAGGTGACTTCAATCATGTGACTTGTGTTCTGATAAACTTCAGTCACTCTTTACTGCTGCAGTGCAAGTTGGAGTGATATCACCCCCTCCCTTCCCCCCAGCAGCCAAACAAAAGAACAATGGGAAGGTAACCACATAGCAGCTCCCTAACACAAGATAACAGCTGCCTGGTAGATATAAGAACAACACTCAAAAGTAAAAATCCAAGTCCCACTGTGAATCATTCAGTAACATTGAGTAGAAAAAACAAAAGCTTATTTGAAAGCAGTTCCATCATGAAGTGCTGGCTCTTTGTGAAAGCACAAGACCAGGCAAAATGACCTAAGATGGCCCCTACACACCAACATTACAACTAAAATAAAATAGGACATGGTAAATTGAACTATTTGCAGTGTAAACATTAAACCATAACAGAACTCTTTTAATATAGGAGGGCAGAAGCCTTTTCTCCAATTAAAATACACCATTCCCAGTTCTCCCCTTTAAGGACTCAATATTAAAGGGCTTAACTACACAAGAAACTTGTTTGTTTAGATAGACTTGCAGATATACAGGGTTTACCCTTTTAACGGTCATGTCGTGCCAGATAACAAGTCTACATATGTTTTCATTTTATTCAATATATAATGTAATCTACATTATATTTATTAATAATTAATAATTATATTGAAGGATAAGGCCTACTGATCAGAGGATATCTGACAAGTTTTCCCATCCATTTCAGAGTAGAAGGTGCAGGTCTTGGGAAGAGAGGGCTTTATGGTTATTTGCCTTTCCCCCACCCCAACTCACCAGTAGTAAATGAGACCATTATATGCTACTATGCCCAAAATTTGCGTATTTACCAAAAAATTTTTCGAAACAGCGAATAATTTGCGAAGCCCATTGACATCAATGGGTGTCTGTATAATTTTGAAGTGCAACAATTTTATGTGGACGAATAATTTTTTTTTTGTAGCAGCAGATTTTTTGCAGATGAATTTTCGCTGCGGTTTTGCGAATTTCATTGTTGGCGGCAAGACATGGAAATTCGTAGCAAATTTGTGCATGGCGAATGTATTCGCCCATCACGAAACGTCACCTCTTTAGATTTGGGTAAAGGTGTGTTCATCTAAGAAAATATAAATATGAGGGCAGCAAGGGTGTAGATGACATTGTGATGGAAGGTTCTCATAATGCCTTTAAGAGGGGCTTGGATATCTGACAGCAGTGCTGGTGAATGTTTCCATGCTGTGGAATAATTATTTGATATCACATATCTGAGGACCAAGATAAAAAGTCCTCTGCACTTAAACCATTATCAATATATTAAGGTCATTTTGTTGTTTAGAATTTAATGGTGAGCACAACTTTTTATGATCTAAGGACCAGTTCATATTAAATAGGTGATGTTATACAAAGACGTCTGTAGAACTCGGCTGGGGCTGTAAAATGTCAATGGAGGGGCTAGAACTTCATTCTCATAGGATAGCCAATATATTAAAGCCTTTTCTCTCATTTAGCGAGTCAGAAATCAATCCTGAAAAATGTTCTGCTTACCAACAGGGTTGAATTACAATTTTCCCCATGATAGAGGCACTACTTTAACCTACAATAAAAGCTGAAATTGATGGAAGGATATTTTTATTTCACAAAATAACCCAGTGTGATGTATAGACCTAAACCTTTCTGTTTCATTATTTGATCATGTATTTCTTCCCAATGCCCTTTTTCCCCATTATTATGCTATAAGAGTATTTAAATCCCCAATGACTAATTAAAAAAAAAAGGGAAGGATTTTTCCATTAGTGTGCCACCATCATGTGCTTCATTAGGGAAGAGCCCTTTGAGAAACCAGCACTTATTTGGTTCTTTTACTGTGATCACCTAATGAAAAATAACCTGGAGTGTAATACAGGCAGATCACTGAAGGACAGCTGTAAAACTCCTGTTCTATTTCTTTGCTGCATTCAATATTCCGCTGGGTAATGTCGAGATAATTACAAATACACGCAGCGAGATGGAACTCTACTGAAATAGAGAAGGGAAAAAAAAAACTTAAACATTCCAATAAGTGTAATTACATTTATGCAAACTATTACGTGTATAATTTTTCAGGAGCTGACTGTGCTGCATTTTCTTACAGATTTAATTTGATGGGTTGATTTGTTTTTTTTCTTTTTAATTGCTGGAGGAGCATCTTTCATGGTGGCTTTGGGGTGGTACTGTAAAGTGAAAACAACTTTTAGGAGCTAATTAATTCAGTATACTGTATACTAATCTGTATCAAGCAGTTAATGAGTACTGGATGGGCAAGTTAAATTGAAGCTAACTTGAAAGGTGACCACACACAGGTTGACCTGTACAGGACTCCAACTGGCTGAAAGGGCAGATACTGTATGAGGAGCCAAACACATGTATGGCCACCTTAGTATTGTTCAATTCATTCGGCCCTATGCCAAATAGTCAGAACAGCTCTAAGAAGTGAGGAGTTGTGACTCCATATCACTTCCTCTAGGTCAGTTATCCACTACAGGTATGGGCCCTGTTATCCAGAATGTAATTTGGATCTTCATACCTTAAAAGACCAGTAACATAATTTTTTTTTTAAAATTTGTTTCTACTTAAAGGAGAAAATAACACCAACACAGTTTTAACTTTAAACTCGCAAAGTCGTCATTGAGAAATTACTTACCAATCCTCTGCTTGCGCTCCTCTACAGAAACGGCGACAGGGCGACAAGCCATTGTGCCAGGGAGGAAAGAATCGTGTGCTGCACGAAGGATCGTCGATCTGTCGCCGTATCTGAAGAGGAGCACAAGCAGAGAATCGGTAAGTAATTTCTTAATAAAGACTTTGTAAATTTAAAGTTAAAACTGTGTTGGTGTTTTTTTTTTCCGTTAAATAGAAACAAATTTTTTTTTAAAAAAAAAATGATGTTACTGGTCCTTTAAGTCTACTAGAAAATGCTTTAAACATTAAATAAAATTTAATAAAACATAAAACATGGGTTCTACTGTACTATTTATGAACAGAACCACCTTACAAAGGTAAGTAGACTCACCAACAATAATGTTGGATTTAGTTATACATGCCCCAGACCAACAGATTGTGGGAGTTAAACAATTAAACCAGTTTAATTCAATCATTTACTTACATTCAGATTTCTATATTTCTTTTCACGAGTCACATTTGTGGGGGGGTTTTTTATTTCTCTAAATAAAATTTGAGATTTATTTAGTGTGAAAACCCCAAAAAAACTCTAATACAAAACTTCGGCAAGTTAAAGCAGTTGAGGTCCTATGGAAGTCAATGGAAGTTGCACTGATCCTATTGGACTTTTTTTAGCTATTCAGAATTTTTGTATTTTTTTTTACTAGTAATTGTCCGAAATTTTTTTAGAGGCTTTCCTGGCTTGTAGCACATTGTTAAGTTTCCTTTTCCATTTGTACTTATTATAACAATGAAAAATTAGTTTAAACGTGGTTTCAAAAATTGCAGCCTTAATAATAGGGCCACATTGTTTCCAAGAATGATACGGACTACGCCATCCAATATTAACGTTTGGTTGAAATATAAAGGTTCCTTTAAATGTAGAGCACATAGATGCATCATCACGTCAATATATGACAGAGGGAGATAATTCTTCCTCCAATAAAACTAGAAGGAAGAATAAAACTAATCTATTAAATATTATACACGAAATGTAATTTATCTCATTGACATGTGATTTATGGCCCATTGAAAAATACACCTCTAAATTATCCCTTAGGAATGAATTGATACTACCCCTAAGGGTAAACATGAAACTAATGTTGCAAAACATTTTCTGGATTGTGTTTCTGGTAACCTGGATCTTTTTTCAGTTTGTGGTATAGAGAAAGTAATTTTGAAAAAGGTGGTGATTTAATTAAGCGAATAATACATCACAAAATATATTGAAAATGGATTTGTATACTTTATTTATTTATTTATTTTTGGGTCAGAACCCAATAACTCTTTTGATTATTTTAATTAGTTGCTTGGGATGTTTTAACTTGATTGTGAAGCTTTTTAATCAAGAGGAGTAGACACAACACTGCAAGCAATCATCGTGTGTGTGTGGGGGGTCATTACAATCACAAAATTTGCACCTATTCAAAAACCCATAGTGATTTGGATTCTTACACACCTGCTTAGAGAATTTCTTATTGAGTCCCGGCTCTTATACAATTGGTTGATTCTGCTCCACTAGCTGAAGGTTCAGGGTAGTGCACCTAAGCCCCTTGACTGTGGTGAGTGTTAAGACTACCATTTTTATGTCATAGAGTTTGGGAACACAATTGCCAACTGGTGCAATTTATTTACCAAACATGTAAGCCTTTTGCTTCTTTTTTAAATAACATTTTTCACTGTACCAGTTGGAAGTGGTGATCCAGTTTGTGTCCACAATGTGTCACAGATCATTTGTCTAAATAGCCTCTCGACTAGCCATGTCCTGATGGTTCAAATTACAAACTTTCCTACCAAATCTGGGCATGTATAGCCAACTTAAAGGGCACCTATCACAGCCCAAATCAAACACATATTAACAATCTGACCAGTACAAGCTAAACACATTTAAGCAAACTACATAAATAGTTTTTTGAAAAAACTGCAGGTTTTAAAAAAATCCCTTACTTTGTCAAATGGGTTCTTTCACTGAGGGAGGCCATACTGTGACTATAACAGAGACTCTAATGTGCAAATTTCAGAAACATGCTCAGATTGTAACACAGAAGGGTTGATAAGCAAAAAGGAATTTCAACTGAGCATGTGCGACATTTCAGAGCTACAGTTGGCTGGGAAGATATAGGTAGGAGGAGCCAGTGAAATCCAAGATGGCTGCCTCAACTAGAACTGCAGTGGAGATAGGAGAGATCTTGCAGAAGGAATAGTGAGCTGATCATTTACATTATACAAACAATTCTAACTGTTTTAAAAATCGGATTTCTTGAACTTTCACATAGTGTATTTACTAAGGAAATGATTTTGGTCATGATTATTGCCCTTTAAAGTATGAAACATGGGGCTATATCCATTGTTCATTTAACTTGGCAAATTAAGGTTAGGATGTAATGCTAAAATGTTTTATATTGCTGCTCATTCACTTCTATGGAAATTACCAGCAAAGCCCCTTGTGCCATCTGTTGTCAATGGTATTCTAAAACAACGTGCAGCTCTCCAGTTTGGTATTGAACCTTTAACCTGGCAGTTAGAAGTCCACTTGTTTTAATAACCACAGAGTGGTTGAATGGAAGTGCAGTAAATTTAAAAAAGAGGGTCTAAATAGAAAGTAAAGTAACTGAAAGAAGTGTAACAATAGAAATTAAACCACAAGAATAATCCTATTTTTAGTTGGTGGTGGCAGTGACCCTGGAAAACAGCATTTTACATTTCAGGCTAGAGTGAAGAAGAAGACGATGACAGAGAAAGGACAACAACCCTTTTTACTTTACATCCTCCATTCAATTGCACAGAGACCCTATCAATATAATAATAATAGCTACAGCATGTTTATTAACATGCTGTTAAACTAACTGTAAAACCAAATATTCCCAAAGTGATTCCTTCCAGTACCTTTTCAGACAACAGAGGGAGGGTGGGACGGCTGACTGGCTCTCCACTGTTGCCAGCCACCACCAAAGTAGCAAAGAAATGTCCCGCTTTCCAGCCTCTCCTTAAATAAATCACCCCACCATGGGGGTATCACTGAATACGGATGTCACATATAGCTTTGTAGAACATATGTGTTTGCTTGAAACAGGTATACAGAAGGTTTTATTTTACCCATTTGTTCATTAGAAAAGATTGTTTCGTGGTTGAAAGTTAAGGTTGCAGTTGATGATGGACAAGATAGAAAACATAGACTTATAAACAAAGCACTTGGTTTTTAGGTTCAGTTCCAACCACAAATCCATTTTCCTATGTTGGTAAGGTCTAATACCACAGTCCACAATCACAGTGGTTGGTTAATGACTTCTGATGGAATTGACCCTAGCTTAGAAAAAGGTCATCAGGGAGATAATGATCCAGTCCTGGCATTTTGAGACCTGTATTGTGTTACCATTTGGTGAGAAATGGAACAAGGTTTTAAAAATGCCTGAACTGGATCATTATCTCCCTAATGACATGGCGTTAGTTGATGTCTCTCCTAGTGTGTGTGTTTGTGGGACATTAGATTGTAAGCTCCACTGGGGCAGGGACAGATGTGAATGATGAACATTCGCTGTGATGTGATGCATAAGATGTGTAATATATTAGCAATAGACTTGTTGACACAAACCATTGTGGTAAGGAGGCCTCATGTTCTCCAATGGGACAAATATACCCCAAAAGCCTGGGATTGTATATTCTCCAGTTCTATACTGGATACATTTATGTTCTTTCAGTCTCTGCCATGGTCTAGTCCAGAGTTTTTTTTTTTTTAGAATATTTGAGTTCAAGTGCTATTTTGCAGTTGAGCCATCCCTATATAATATAAATCATTGCATCTAAAATGTTTAAATGTATTCAGGACTGTTAAAAAACAATAATACTGGGTTAAACTAGTTGTTTGTATTTTGGGTGTTATGATCTTTTAAAGCATCATTTGGATCTCCAAGTAGCGGTGGGGATCGATGATAATTGAAAATGAATACTCCCCTATATATTTCCTAATTAATTCTATTATTTCCTTTACAATAATGTTTGGCCTGTAAAGCTCCTCCCAGGCAATAAATGCTTTAGATTAGGGCAGTCATATTTTTCCACTTATCAACAGATAAAGTAAAATGTCAAAGGGCATGTAACAAGATAAATGAAAAGAATCTATTTTTAAATAGGACAATAGGAGACCAGCAGGGTACAGTCATACTATATGTTCTTGGGAACAACCCAGTAGTCATGCTCTGTCTCATGGAGCTGGGACTCTTGGCCTATCATTTCCTACACAGAATACATTGTACAGGGACATTTTCACTGCAACTTTTTTCATACAATATATGTTGGGGTCAAGTTTTTTCACAGCAAAATTTTGCGGCAGTGTCATGAAAATATTTGTAGATGGCAAAATGCATAATTTCACCTATAATCTATACCTGGTGAAAAAATGTTGCTCATAATTACTTATGAACAACGGACAAACAATACTAACAGAGAATTTAAGGAAACAGCATAGCATAACATCATAACGATCCATAGACATCCAATTCTTGGAGCACCACCGTCAACACCTCTCCAAGGTTCATCTTCTTTCAAGCACACAGAGTTGACATTGGAATTTTAACAAGGATCCCTCACGTAAGATCCTGCATTACACACAAGTCATTAACCTCTGACCTAACTCATCCTCTCTATTAACTTGTCAGCATTGTCCCATTCTTGAAGGTGTCCATTTAACAGGACTGAAGAAGCATCTGTCTTTAGATCATTTGATCTGGTTAATGCAAAATGATATCTTTGTTATTAACTGATGACCTTCACATTTATGTACCTATATATATATATATATATATATATATATATATATATATATATATAATATATATATATATATATACTATATATATAGTCAAATATTATTTTGTTTTGTTTTTATACTAGGACTATCTGATCTTTATGGGTGGAGCCAGACCCCAGAGGCAGATGCTTTTTGAATGAACATACTTTTGTGCCTCTTAACTCTTGTGTCCAGGCCAGGGTATAGTAAATTACCCCTTTAATCTGTAACTGCTGTTTTCAATTGCTATTAGATTACAATTAGATATGCCCAACCTGTGCTGTCCATCAGCCTTCAGAATTCCAATGTTCAGAAACAAGCAGATGAAAGACTCCACTGAATGTGCCCTGTGTGAGAAAATGTTTTTCTCTTTACTTTTATACAGTTGTAATAATGTTAATTTATCTGTCCTGACAAACAATAAACAGGCGCTGATCGACACAGATTGTTCCTGGTTGAATTACAAAATAATTGCATTCTGCAATACCTGGATGATAACTAAGCACCTAAAATCAAGCTGTCTTATAGAAGCCTTTGATTCACAAGTCCTCTGCTTAAGATCCTAAAATCTTCTCACTTTTATTGACAGTGCTTGGTACAAATTACACTGAGCTATTCCCCGTGGCATTTCATGTTTTGTTTGAAGCTCTGCTAAAGTCTTTACCATATGAAGAAGTCCTTTAATAACGGTGAGCAGAGATAAAGGGGCAAGGGGAGGTCAGTTTGTGATTGCTGTGCAAGGTGGCAGCACCCAGACCTGTCTGCCATAGTGAACTCTGGCCATGCTTTAGTTTCAATTGAATTGGGTAGGAAAACCCAGTAGTTACAAAATACCTTATAAGTGCAATAAGTTTGGTTGGTTAAAATAAATAAATACAAATGTAAAAAGTTCTCTCTATTGGTTTTGGTTAGAATCCACACATTTAGTGTGTAATATTATACACACCTTGGAAATTATGTTGTTACATTAGGAAAATTTAGGCAGGAGAAACCGATAAAATTTTTGTGTGCGTTAGACCTATAACCTCATGGATTGTTATTGGTCACTGGACCTTATACTGAAGACTCATTAAAGGGATACTGTCATGGGAAAAAAAAAAATTTCAAATTGAATCAGTGAATAGTGCTGCTCCAGCAGAATTCTGCACTGAAATCCATTTCTCAAAAGAGCAAACAGATTCTTTTATATTCAATTTTGAAATCTGACATGGGGCTAGACATTTTGTCAATTTCCCAGCTGCCCCTGGTCATGTGACTTGTGCCTGCACTTTAGGAGAGAAATGCTTTCTGGCAGGCTGCTGTTTTTCCTACTCAATGTAACTGAATGTGTCTCAGTGAGACATGGGTTTTTACTATTAAGTGCTGTTCTTAGATCTACCAGGCAGCTGTTATCTTGTGTTAGGTAGCTGTTATCTGGTTACCTTCCCATTGTTCTTTTGTTTGGCTGCTGGGGGGGGGAGGGAGGGGTGATATCACTCCAACTTGCAGTACAGCAGTAAAGAGTGATTGGAGTTTATCAGAGCACAAGTCACATGACTTGCGGCAGCTGGGAAATTGACAATATATCTAGCCCCATGTCAAATTTCAAAATTGAATATAAAAAAATCTGTTTGCTCTTTTGAAAAATGGATTTCAGTGCAGAATTCTGCTGGAGCAGCACTATTAACTGATTCATTTTGGAAAAAAAATTTTTTCCCATGACAGTATACTTTTAAGGCTTGTAACTCTACTACTGAAAGTCATTTTACAATCAGGCGGTAGAAACATATCTACCCAAGGTGACTGCATGGGCACTTATGGTTAAATGTTTTGCTGCTAGTTCTGTGCCATCTCAACACCAATTCAGAGGAAGGTCTGCTGAGTGGAGTTCAGGTCCAAGTGAGAACTTTAAAGGTGGGGTTTCAGATGTTGGAAAAAATCCTATATTTGGACACGAGACTGTTGCTCTAAGCTACATACATCAGTGTAAACAAAAAGAGCAATGTATGACTGCTAGTGTTGTGTGCAAAGTGCAAGTTCAGAGACAATTCGCCACATTTTAACCAAAACCAATGTGTTATTTTCTATTGTAGCAGTGAATAGATGTTCGGCTACCACCACTGGTTGCGTTTTGACTAGTGATGGGGGAATCTGTCCTGTTTCGCTTCGTAGAAAAATTGGCGAAACTGTGAAAAAATTCGAGAAACAGCGAAAAATTAGCAAAGCGCATAAAAGTCAATGGGCGTGAAAATAAATTTTACATGCATCAATTTTGACGCGAGCGACAATTTTTGTATGCGCAACTATTTTGTCCAAGTGCATTAAAGTCAATGGGAGTCTGCGAAAATTTCGCAGCAGTTTCGCTAATTTATTCACCTTTTCACTAGTTTTGACAAATCGGACTCAAGTTGTGGTCGAAATTGTGTAGGAGCTGCATTATTTCCAGCATTTATTTGACGTTCTACTGGAACAAGTCTGCTGTTCCTAATGACAAAGCCTGCAGGGGGAACGCTGAAATGACTGCCATGTTCAGAGTGGCCTCTAATGACTATATATGCGTGATTCAGGAAAGAAAGCAGAAGTCTGAATGAAAGCTGGCCAGGAGAGAACTATATTTGGTGTGAATAAACTTCAGAGAATCCCCTGAAACTCAGAAGCACCATAATTATTGGCACAGACCTTTAATGAAGAGCACCAATACACACAATGATTTCAAACACCCCCAAAAAGAGCAAATGTATGAACAGCACTGCGCAATCTGTTGGCGCTCTAAAAATACTTGATAATAATAAATAATAACTTGTACTGAATAAACAGGGGCGTAAAAAAAATCTTTGGAGGGGACAGGTGCGCTACAAGCCCCAACCACCCTCCCTCCTGCCAACTTCCCTTCCCACTTCCTTCCACACTTCCCACCCTGTGCCACTTCCTTCCAAACTTCCCGCCCTTTATTGGAGTCTCCTGGCCGCCTGCATCCTCCTTCCCTCGCCGAAGGTAAGAAAGCAGGTGGGGAGGGGGGTTCAACATAACTTTAGAAGAAGCAGACCCAGCAGTTATTAAACTGTGGAGAATATATAAATAAAACAACCCCAAATATAGATCTGACTAACAAAGATAGATCTGACCAGCAGGTTAAATATTCCGGGGAACTACATTTTCCCAATCCTGAAAACATGATCATTCCTTTGTGACTACTGTAAGCAACAAGGGAGATAGTGAGCAAAGCAGGTGTCCTAACAATTGTGTTTCATGAGCCAGCACTCCATATGTCATGGTAGCTTATACAGAAGTGTCATGTCTGTTTGTGTAGCCTATTCCAGTAGCCTGATTTATGACATTTATGGAAATGATAGGGATGTGAATATAATGCATCATCAATCTCGCTCTATTAGCTCGCTGTTTGTCATTTACCATCCAGTCCTAAATATTTACTAGATGATCAGGTATGAGTATTGCAGCCATCGCCTTCCCTGTTAAAGAATCCCTCTTATGCCCGAGCTTTCGTGAATTCTCTCGGAACATTGTTGATTTGTAAATGATTGTTGGTAATTGGCTGGAGTCACGTCTGATTCATTTTCTGAACTGCGGGAACCGTGCCGCTTGTTCGCAACTGTTTGAAAAACAAATTTTTTGCATACGCGTCTCGATAATGCGGTCGACATATTTTGCCATACAATTATTCTGTCGTCCCAGTGGCATTTATTAAAGAAAAATGTTGCTTTTTACCCATAAGAGGCCAATTAAAATATATCTCTCTCTGTAAGCAAAAGTGGGCTCAGTAAACAAGTGCGATGCTATTGTGTAACCATCTGGCAGATCTCTGATTAACTGGCACACGTCCATTCCTCTTTCTTCCCTATTGCAATTGTTTTCCTCGCATGTGGCATTCAAACAAAATCAGAACCTAAGAACTAGTTATTATTTACACTTGCTACTGAAGGAGGAATAGAAATGTGGGCTTCAGCCTTTGGAACGTAGAATGCAATTTTTTAAATTTGCTTTTCAGCTCGAATGCTAAAATTGTATCCATCGCTGCACAATATGCTGGCGCTCTAAAAATACATGTTAATAATGATAAAATAATAATATAGCTAGCAATTTGGGCTACTATGTCCTGTAGAAGTAAAGACTGCTTAGGAATTTGATTTCCTTTATTCAGTTATGGTATGGGACCTATTATCCAGAATGCTTGGGATCTGGGGCTTTCCGGATAATAGATCTTTCCGTGATTTGGATCTTCATACCTTAAGTCTACTAGGAAATCATGTAAACATTAAATAAACCCAATAGACTGGTTTTGCTTCCAATAAGGATTAATTATATCTTAGTTGGGATCAAGTACAAGCGACTGTTTTATTATTACAGAGAAATCGTTTTTAAAAACTTAGGTTATTTGGATAAATCGAGTCTATGGGGCATAGACTTTCTGTAATTAGTTAGCTTTCTGGATAATGGGTTTCCGGATAATAGATGCAATACTTATATGGGTTTCAGGATAACAGTTTTACTGCATATTATACCTGTATTATGACTGCTTCCTGTATTAATATCTCTGCACATTGTTGTACCAACTTGTTGGTACTTTATAATCCATGTACAGAAACATATTTAATTTTTTAGATTAAAAAAACCACGACGAAACTCCCACTGATTTTACCTCATTTATTATTACAAAAAGCTGAATTAATCGATTCAGGTAAAAACGAGTGAAACCCCGAATCGTACGTTTTTTTCCCGAATCACTCGATTTTTCTGGGCTTTTTCCAGAAAAGCCCTAATTTTTGGGATTTGTGGGCCTGAAATGGTCGGATTAATTCCAGAGAAGACCACAGAAACTTCAAAATAGGATATTGTCCTCTACCATTGACTTATACACAACTTCAGCAGGTCTGAGATGGCAGATTTTCAAGAGTTTTAAAAAAAAAAAAACATTCAGGTTTTGCCCCAAAAAGCCCGACCAGTGTTTACTAAATAACCCCCTTAGGGTTGCTCCCTGTTCAGCCTGGTTTTCATAATGACTACCCTAGCCAAAACTGCCTGCCTGGTTTTCCAAATTAGGAAAACTGGTCAGGACTCACCTAGATTTACCAATCAGTGATTGCCAACTCTGCAATGTCACCCCCCCATCCAGCTTTCCAGAATGGGGTCTTTCCAATTTAAATAGCCTCCTGGACTGAAACTGAGCTTTCTTGAGAAAAAGTCTTGTGTGTGTGTCTTAAGGTATTGTCCTGGTCAATGTTAGGAAGCAAGTTCTAGAGTCACAGGTGCCCCATCCCAGAATGGTTTTGGACAGTCTATGAATATTTTGGTGCCATTTTCATCCCACCAACTCCCTTCTCACTGCCATTTATTAATAAATGTATTTTGTGTCATGGTGTATTTGCTGTTGTTTTCTGGCACTCTCTGAGAATGATTTCCTCCAGAAAAATAAAACAATGAAAACGTCTTTTGTTATATTTATTCTTTGATTCTACAACTTGAAAAAAAGTAAATCACTCCTGTGTTGTATGGTTTCCAGGCAAACAAAAGACTGTTGAGGCAAGCCTGATCTTACCTGATGTGCCACATACTGTGAAAGAGATCTATACAAAGATTTCATTTTCAGCTTGTTGAAAGATCTATATTAAACTAATCAGTTGCTATTTCCATACACCAACGTGAAACCATTCTAAAGCGGAGGTCAGTGTTTAAATACTTTAATGTCTTATTAGTTGAGAGCTGCCCTCCAGTTCATGGCACATGCCTGGTATTGACTGACGAGGTCCTCACAGGAGAAGTACAGTCAAATACCCTTTTCTTTGTATAGATGTGGGAGTTATTACCCAGAAGGCTTGGGTCCTCCTAGGGTTCAGTATAAGCAATCTTTTCATAATAATAAGAACTAGAGCATGAAGGCTTTTTTAAACTAGCCTGGTCAAGAAAATATAATCTTGTTTTATTATTATTATTATTCATAATAATAATAATAACAAAGTAAATAAAAAACAAATAAGTCAACAATGCAACAAACAAAACTATGTCTGGAATTACAACAGGTTCAGGGACACTTGCAGCAGTGTAAAGTGCGCCTTACACCTTATGTCCAATTCTCTAAGAAGGCACAACCACCACGAATACTTAGTACCCATCATCTGGGACAATGTCTGGGGGCATTCCCTACAAATAACTGACATTCATATTCCCTCTGGCCTGTTGTGTTGGGGGCTCTAGCCACCCTTATGTGTCCTAGACAGGGAGTCAAATAGCAGTGCTACTTACTGGTATACAAACCTTCTAGCTAGACTTGTGCCTAAGAGGAACAGTGGTGCCAGGGATCCAATTTGTTCCAGAAGACCAGCACAAATAATGGCAATCCAGAGAAAAGTGAAAACCCTAAGCTAGCACCCCAATTGAACTGTAAAGAACAATTCCTTCATGGCATTTAGTAAACTGTTGGTTGCAACTCTGGATTGCTCAGTCTTTATCATTATGCTACTTTGAGTTGGAAGGGAAGTTAGCTCTTTCGAGCCCACCTGTTGCCATCCACTTTGAACTGTCTCCCAAACTGCCCATTGCTCATTTCCAGTTCCCAATGCAACCACCATCAAACTTCACCTCATTCCCAGTTCCTAAACTTCAAAGTACAAATCCCAAATATCTCAAATTTGTTTTTCTGCAGTATATAAAATATTAAATTACTCTGGGCTGCTTGTTTTCTTCCACTAGCACACTTTTATCCAGTAGTTTTGTACAGTAACTATAGATATCTTCTGCTTGCTTTACATTGATGTATTTACTGGATGCTGCAGGTCAGAGTTACTATGCATGTGCACTTATTGCTTATTATCCTTTATTTGTATTGGTTCCAACACATTTACTTTGCTTTTTCCTGACTTGCCGTTACAAGTCCACCTTAAGCTGGCCATAAATGCAAAGATCCGATCGTACGAATCATCGTACGATCGGACTTTCCCATCTCCCGACCCGCCACTAAACATTCAGATCAAAGTCTTACCAGTCAGATTAGTTAAAGAACAGATCAGCAATGTTCTGCCCCTGACAGCAATCGTACGATATCTATGTCCAACCAAAGCTAGTGACAGGCTCCCACTGAAAATCGTACGATCGGCAATACACGCAGAGATATTATCGGCAGCCGACAGAAATTTTCTAACCTGTCTGATCGACCAAACGACCGATCGGGACTCTCCACACACGTTCCGGAAATCGTACGAATCCTCGATTCGTACGATCAGATCCTTGCGTCTATGGCCAGCTTTAGTTGCCTTGAGATCATACTTTGCATAAGATCAGCATTCAAATAAGTGGAGCAAGGCAAAAATCTCATTCCATATATGGGAAATGAAAAGAGATTTGATAGGCAGATATTTTCACATGACTTTTAAATATGTCCAACTCTTATAAAGTAAAGTTGGGGTCCTAAGATCAACCAGGAACAAACAACAAAGAATTTGCCAAAAAGACTCTTCGGCCTCACTGGGCCACCTACACTCCTGGGCCCCCCACACTCCTGGGCCCCCTGCAAGCGTAGGGTCTGCTTCCTCTGTAGTTAAACCCATGTGGGCTATATTACATAAATTCCTAGGAACTTATAAAATATCAGTAATTAGAATAGACAATCATTGTAGATGCAATAAATTAATTTATTTATTCATCTGTTTTATTTGCCAGCTTTTGAGTTCCATCAATAGAAATCAGTGGTAGAACATTATTATCCATGAAACACAAATGACACACCTCTTTTTTATTTTTTCAGGCTCCTGTTGGTGAATAAGCCTACTATTATGGTCTCACCACTATCTAGCCCTCTCTCTTGTAAACAGTCTCCTTCCGACCATTGCAAACAAATGACAATTCAGCTCTTAATTCCTCGTAGTCATACTGAGAGCAGCAGTAGTCCCTTTGTAAACCACCCTGCCCCAAAGTCTGCCTTCTTTAATCTTCTCGCATTCATTCAATCAGAGACAACAGGTGTGGAATTTCCTTACCCCCTACCCTGTGGTTTTATGTTTGTTAAACTTATTGTATGAGCGTTTCCTGCATTTTCTAAAACACAGTGGGCATTGTTAGTCATTGAAATAATAAAATATACACATGACTTAATGCACCTATTGTCTTAATATTTCTTTCTATTCATTCTCAAAGAATGACATTTCTGTGTGAAAATACAGATGTGCACATGGGTTGACTGGTTTTCTATGTGAAGGCAAGATTCAACAACAACAAAAAAGGCCCCAATTCAGATTGTGGTTAGATGTTGTAAAAATCCTACTTGCCTTATTTATTTTGAAGAATTTGGTTTAAGTAAAAAGTCAATTTGGAATACTCAGAATAAGTGAAGGATATCCACAATTAATGAATGCAGTAGCAGGATGGTAGTTAAAATAATAGGTGTTTATTAGGACATGTATAGCCCAACGCGTTTTGTGCCAAATGGGCACTTACTTATAGGCTTTATGAGTGTGTGGACTGACTCATAGCCTATGAGAAAGTGCCCATTTGGCATGAAATACGTTGGACTATACATGTCCTAATAAACACTTTTTGTTTTTTGAGTATTCCAAAATGACTTTTTACTTAAACCAAATTCTTTAAAATAATTAAAATTAAAATTAAAAAAGCAATATCAAATATTTTGAGTATTCCAATTTTGGCAACCTTTGGACTGGGGTTTTTTTGTGAGGAGACCTCTTGGTGATGTAATTTTTGTAAATATATATATATATATATATATATATATATATTATACATACTTTAAGGAAGCAGACATACATGCTGCTTTTTGTGTGGTTATAAAAAGTAACTTTCCCTTTAAACAGACATTTCTAAAGTACCATGAAAGATCCTATGGGCTTTTAAAAGAAATTGAAGAGTTTTGCCCAACTTTTATGGGCCCAAGCCAAGGCACATTAAGATAAATCACAAAGACATGCATCAAAAAAAACTATGTTAGAACAGTGGTTGAATCCCACAAAGAAGAAGTGTGAGAAACTCAGGAGAAGCCACAAATGGAGGCTTCAAAATAATTCCTGTGTTAATACTAATCCTTCCATAAAAGGCAAAGTATATCCTTATCAAAATGCTCAAAACAACCCTCTCTGATAACCCAAAAACCTGGAGAAAAGCCTAAAAGGCAGCAGTACATCTGAGGATTTTTCTTCTAATTAATTTTCCTACAACGGGGTAAGTTAAAGCCAACAAACAAAGTTTTATGGTGGAAGAATGTGCACAGTGAAGCCTTCTGGAATGAGAAGGTATTTATTTGTCTCATGCCATACACACAGCACTGCCTAGATACCAAAAATGAGAGTTTTAATTCTCCCATAAGGCATCATGGGTGGAGACATGCAAATCACTCCTTCACATCCCTTTGGCCAACTATGCATCTAGAACCGCTAGTTTATAGCACAGATACAGCCTAATGGTTCAGAGCCATATATCCAAACTTGCAGACAGCCTGTTTCGATCTTGTTAGATCTCATCAATGCAAGATATTGGAACAAGGCTTCTGAGGGGGAAGGATTTGGAGGGTAGCAAAATGGGAAACCGAACCTGGTTAGGATGAGAAGGACTAAAAGGAGTCAAAAAACCCTTCACAAGTGAAGCCTTCTGAAATCAATTGCTTGTGAAGGGCTTTTTGGCTTCTTTTAGCCCTTCTCATCCTAACCAGTTTCGGTTTCCGTGGTGCTGTTCCTTAAGCTGGCCATAGACGCAAAGATCTGATCGTACGAATCGAGGATTCGTATGATTTTCGAACCGTGTGTGGAGAGTCCCGACATTTTTCATCCGGCGGAGATCGGTCGGTTGGTCGATCGGACAGGTTAGAAAATTTCTGTCGGCTGCCGATAATATCTCTGCGTGTATTGCCGATCGTACGATTTTCAGTGGGAGACTGTCACTAGCTTTGGTTGGACATAGATATTGTACGATTGCTGTCAGGGGCAGAACATTGCTGATCTGTTCTTTAACTAATCTGACTGGTAAGACTTTGATCTGAATGGTTATTGGCGGGTCGGGAGATGGGAAAGTCCGATCGTACGATGATTCGTACGATCGGATCTTTGCATCTATGGCCAGCTTTAGGGTTTGGGTTTCATTGCAAGGAAACCTTAATGCTAACGCATACAATGATATTTCAGACAACTCCTTGCTTTTTACTTTGTGACAAGTGTTTGGGGAAGGCTTTTCCTGATTCAGTAAAATAATACCCCCATGCACAGAGTGAGATTTATGCAGAACGGGATTGTCCTAATTCATATACAGTTTCAATAAATAAGTCAACCTCTAAACATCCCTACTTTTTGTGCCTTCAGTAATGATTAATTATATCATAGTTGGGATCAAGGTACTGTTTTATTATTACAGAGGAAAAGGAAATCATTTTTAAAGATTTGAATTATTTGATTAAAATGAAGTCTAAGGGGCAGATTTACTAAAGGGCGAGGTGGCTAATGCTAGTGTCAATTCTCTAGTGTTACCGCCTGCAGGGACATCAGCAATTTACTAATGCACAGGCGCCAATTCGGAAGAGACAGTCGATAGCGGTCATTCACACTCTATTGCTAGGCGACTTTTCGCTCTTGCGAATGGACGTTACTCCACAGATTCACTAAAATTTGGATTTTACTGAGCGTTACCTCTTTCGCCAGACTTGCCTTCACCAGCTCAGACCAGATGAAGTGCAATGGAGTGCATAGACCTTCCTCAAACTTCTGTCACTTACATCATATTCTGTTAGTAGAAAATACATCAAAGTTCAAAAAACGCTGGCGTCTTTTCTTTTTTTTAGAGTGATAGGCTGCAAAAGTCCTAAAAATATTTTTTTGTGTAACCGGTTTCCCCCATACATTTTCTAACATATGGAACATTAACTATACAGTGGGCTCATGTGTAGGGCAATATAACAACTCTATCGTCTTTATAAAGGTTCCCTGGACTTGTGTAATTAACAGTAGAAATGTAATGCATTTGCTGCAACATATAACATAAAGACGTCCATTCAACTTTAAATTTGCCGCCGTATGTAAATTAACCTGAGCGCAAGACCTCTACCGAATTTGCGCTAGGCAGAAATGAACGCTAGTACTGTACATCTTCGCTTTCAATTACTCACATTGCTGAAGTGACACTAGCAAAAATTTGCCAGCCTTCGGCGCCCAGGACGAAACTTCGAATGTTAGTGAATTATCGCTGTCTGGGTGAATTTTCGCCTGGCGAAGTGTTGTGATGGGTGCGAATCGGTCGCTGGTGACTTTTCGACAGTTAGTAAATCTGCCCCTATGGAAGACGCCCTTCCCTTCATTTGGAGCTTTCTGGATAATGGATCACATATCTTGACTGTCTAAGGTCTGGAGGGGAGTTCAGATGAATAGGGGTTAACCTTATACTTACCACCTTCACCAAGGCTGAGGCCTTACCCACAGAACCTTCTTTCAAATAAGACAACACCCATTTTCTGTTGGATAATAATGGCCGCAGCTTCTTTATTAATCCTTCTGCTCAAACAACCAAACATCAATAATCCATAATCAATATTATTCATATTTAACAAATATGCAACATTTTTAAACATCCATAACATTACATATTATTTTAACCCTAACTATTTTTTAAACTGTCCTGATGGCCTGGGATTACTATCATGTGCATTGTACCTCCGTACCACTGCACCCCCATGAATAATGTTTTTTACCCATCAGCCGCAGTACACCGACTTGATGGTAGTTGTCATTTTTTGCCACCAAGGGACCCCATGCCCGAGCTGGCAAATTATCCATTATTCCTACTTTTTCCGTAACTCATAATAATCCCTTCTTTAACTCTGTTTTTTCCCAGGACCACCGCCAAATGCTGCGACAAAAAACTAAACCCATTACTGCTCACACCGCCGAAAACCCCCCTGAAAATTAGTCCCCTGTATACCAACCAAGTACCTCCGTGTAATCCCGAAACAGGGGAGGGTAGGGTGGGCTTGTGTCACCTGTGGATCCCAGGTAGGAAAAGGAAGTGCCCTCTCCCGCCTTTCCTATTTATCCCCCCGTACCCCTAACTCCCCCCCCTTTCTACACTTCCTTTTTCCTCTTTTATCTGGCCAAAATTCCTGCCCTGCTCTCTCTCCCCCCATAACCTAACAGTCATGTCCCTCTTCCGCCCATACAGGCTCCATCATATCTTTACAAACATAAACAGCACTTCAGCCTATTGAAGGAGCCTGCTGCCCCCAGCCCACAATGAGTGACAGAAGCAGCTCTATGTGCTCAAGCACTTTACAACATGTCATTGTTCCTTCTTTATATTTGTTAGTGACACACCTTTCAATGAACGCACCCCATTAGAATCACTTTTCCTAAGAGACCTCCTTCCTTGTTTCACCCTAACTTACCCTACTCACTACTTAAACAAATACGCCCAAACATAATTGCTGATGAGGTTTTGCAATTTCTTTCACTTGGAGTTTGAAACATTCTTTGACAAATAACATAGAAACATGTTCTGCTTTGAAGCACCGCGCTCTTCATTGGGAGTCTGCTTGCAAATTACATTTTGTGGAACACAGAACTTTTCCACTAGCAAGACAGTTTTTTTTATAGAGTCAGATCTTGCTGTTTAAAGAATAGATTAGACTTAATGAATTGGGGGGTAATTTAAAGATAAGAAATCACATTGCATTTGCAGGCCATTTAGCATGACAAAACTTTTAGATCTTCGGATTAATGGCTGGAACATCTTAAACATTCCTCTTTGCCAGCATTCCATTATAGGACAATAGACCAAGCTAAGGCTTTAATCATAGTATAAGCAGGTTACTTATTTGCTCCGTGTTCACAATATTTCTTTTCATAAATGAGGACTGTAAAATTGTTTTGATGCTTTTATATTATATAACAGACACCCCTGTAAATTATTAGGTGGTGGTTCCTAGGTGCCTAGCAGTTAGTAAATATATTCATGCAGTTTATGAAATCAACAGTAACACCATAAAGTTAAAATACAGGAATGGGACCTGTTATCCAGAATGCTCAGGGCCTGAAGTTTTCCAGATAAGGAATATTTCTATAAAGATCTCCATACCTTAAGTTCATTAAAAAATAATTTAGACATTTTTGGCTTTAGAAGGATTAATTATATAAAAACATGTACAAGGTACTGTTTTATTATTACAGGTATTGGACCTGTTATCCAGAATGCTCAGGACCTGGGGTTTTCCGGATAACAAAACTCTCCATAATTAGGATCTTCATAATATTCATTAAAGGGATAATGTCATGGGAAAACATGTTTTTTCATAACGCATCAGTTAATAGTGCTGCTCCAGCAGAATTCTGCACTGAAATCCATTTCTCAAAAGAGCAAACAGATTTTTTTTAATTCAATTTTGAAATCTGACATGGGGCTAGACATATTGTCAGTTTCCTAGCTGCCCCAGTCATGTGACTTGTGCAAGCACTTTAGGATGGAACTACGTTCTGGCAGGCTGCTATTTCTCCTACTTAATGTAACTGAATGTGTCTCAGTGGGACTTGGCTTTTACTATTGAGTGTTGTTCTTAGATCTACCAGGCAGCTGTTATCTTGTGTTAGAGAGCTGCTATCTGGTTACCTTCCCATTGTTCTGTTGTTTGGCTGCTGGGGGGGGGAGGGAGGGGGTGATATCACTCCAACTTGCAGTACAGCAGTAAAGAGTGACTGAAGTTTATCAGAGCACAAGTCACATGACTGGGGGCAGCTGGGAAACTGACAATATGTCTAGCCCCATGTCAGATTTCAAAATTAAATATAAAAAAAATCTGTTTGCTCTTTTGAAAAATGGATTTCAGTGCAGAATTCTGCTGGAGCAGCACTATTAATGGATGCATTTTGAAAAAAACATGTTTTCCCATGACAGTATCGCTTTAATATAGAAAAAGGAAATCATTTTTCAAAATGTGGATTATTTGGATAAAATGGAGTCTATGGGAGACAGCCTTTCCATAATTCAGAGCTCTCTGGATAATGGATTTCTATATAACAGATACCATACCTGTACAGGTGTGGGATCCGTTATCCGGAAACCCGTTATCCAGAAAGCTCCAAATTACGTAAAGGCGTCACCCATAGGCTCTATTCTATCCAAATAATTCAAATTTTAAAAAATGTATTTCCTTTTTCTCTGTAATGATAAAACAGTAGCTTGTGCTTGATCCCAACTAAGATATAATTAATCCTTATTGGAAGCAAAACCAGCCTATTGAGTTTATTTAATGTTTACATGATTTTCTAGTAGATTTAAGGTATGAAGATCCAAATTACAGAAAGATCCATTATACAGAAAGGTCTTCTGGATAACAGGTCCCATATCTGTACAGTGATAAATCAAATAATTTTCAAAATTTTTCATTATTTGATGGAGTCTATGGGAGATGGACTTCTCGTAAATCAGAGCTTTTTGGATTACAGATTTCTGGATAATAGATCATCATCATCATTTATTTATGTAGCGCCGACAAGATACGCAGTGCATATAATTTTATCTTGGTTCTATTACAGCCAGAGCATCTACAAGGAGTTTGCATGTTCTCCCCATGTTGAGACTGTTGGGGGGGACCCAATGGCAGAAGCCCCGGTTGGCCACGGATTGATCTTTTTTATTATTGTATTTTGCTGTTGTCTTGATTTTACACCTCTTAAACCATAGACGGCATGATGAAAACTATAGAAAATGAACATGAATAATGCGTTTAACATGGGAAAAAATATCAGACAATCAGAAAAGTCTTTACAAATAATATTTCAGATTTTCACCTTTTTTTTATCTCCGTGAACAAAAAGAGTGTTCAGATAAATCTAAAGATGGCCCTGTTAACGGTTTCCCTGGTCCCCTTTGATGAATTGGTAATTGCCAATTTCTACTGCTTTAATCGGCTCTTAATACCCGCGAAGCATTGACCTCTGGGATTCGAGCTGATCCCGTCATGATTAGAGTGATATAGTAATCAGGATATTTAAGCTCATTACTATGTGAATTTTTTGCATTTTTTACATAGATCTCCATCTTGGTTTTACGCTTTGCTGAAGAATGTGACAGCGGTGAGAATTAATTTTCACTGCCTCCAACATTTTCAATACATTTCAGATAACATCATAAGTCTGGTTAGGGATGATAAGTGAGCAAGTCAATGACAATCTCACTAATCTCTCCCTAATCACGGCAATATTTTAATATAAGCAATTCTATTAATTTGCATGGCATGAGAATTAATTGGGGTTTTTTTCCTGGACTTGTTTTGTTTCTATTTTTTCATCTAAAAGATATGCATACAGTATGCTTTCATAGATCCAATGGCCTGTAAATTTTAACATAGCATTAATTTTTCCTTCACTAAATGGCATGATCATTAAAGTGTCAGTTCAAAATCACATTTGAAATACAATGCATTAACCTGTTCTTCAGAAGCTCTAGGGTTGAACTTTGAATTTTTAATGAATTTTCACAGATTTACAGTCTTGTTGTTTTATATACGATGTTGAAAATGATCTGTTTTGTAACGGTATCAGTAGTCACAGACTAGAGTTGAGCAAGAAGTTAAGATGGGGAAAAAAGCACTGTCTTTGCAAGAAAGAGATTGGGTTTGTCAGCTGTAAATTTTTGTTTGAGGAATGTCATATGCCATGTTGGAGTCCACTGGTTATATCATTCTTGCTAAGTGTTTTCAACTTTCTTGGAATGAGTATTCTAGACACAGAAGACAGATTTCTATAATGGGGGGAGGGTAGTATTGCAAACCATGGTTGAGTAGGTCTAAAGCAATGTTTGAGGTGTGTGGATTTTGGTTACTGGCTGTAAAAATTGACACATTATTCCAAAATAGAGCAAAATTCAGGAACAAACCACTATATGTGGAGGAGACATGGCAATTTCAACCAATGCTTTTCAGACAACTTTCATGTCCCTTTGATTTGAATTATACATGCTACAGAAGCTCATGACCCTAGGTGCATTTCACCCCTTGTATGTGGTTTTGGGCTAGACCTGTTTTGGTGCTGCAGTATTTCATCGCTATGGTGTTGGCACGCATGATAGTACAATAAAGCTTCTGCATTCACTTTGTTAAGGCACCTTTTAACTAGAGTTCAACTAGAACATTTACTACGGGACTTTACTTGCTGCCTTGAATGAGTTGTAAATGGAATGTATGTGTTCCAGTAAACCTGTTGACTCATGATTCATGGCTGCCATTTTTTATTTTAATGGCTTTTAACACCAATAAAATGCAATGCTTCATCTGAACACCACATTTAGAACAATCAGCTGGGCCAGGATTTATGTCAAGGAGTAGCTTACAGTCAAGCTGTAAAGTTCTTAATTGCTTACCTCTTTGTCCCTACTGCAAATATGAATGACCTCTTTTACTCTTGCACTTGACGGTTCTTGACTACTGTCTGTTATTTTGGCATGCAATGGTAATTGTCCTGTCCTTCTAGCACTTCACAATGGCTGACTGTTCTGTGTCATGCCTGCACTCGGTGGTGACTGCTTCGTATTATTCTTCCAGTTTATCATGAGTAAGTGTCCTTTGTTGCTGGTAAATTGAAACACATAGTGAAAACTATGAAAGCTGGGCGACTGCTCAGTTATTCTAGAAGCTGTTGCTAAGAAAACATGTTTGTGACATTGGCAGCTTGTAGGAAGATCTGTCTGTTACTCTGGCAAACAAGTTGATTTCAAACAGGGGAAGCTCATTATTACTGTGCAGAACAGCTTTCTGGCGAGAAAGAACTGGTGGTCAATTTCACATTTGACATTTCATGTTAAATACTTTTGATTTTGATGTCAGATTATAATGTGTTACATGATGTGTTTGATTGTTAGTTTGATGGCCAAGAGCAGCTTATGAATGTTGTACCCATACAATGTCATAGTAACAAAATAAATCAGGTTGAAAAAAAGACACATGTCCATCAAGTTCAACCGTTTATGTCTATATATAACCTGTCAAACTGCTAGTTGCTCTAGAGCATTAATCTCCACCCAGTGCTTCATGAGCAACATGGTGTCCCCAACCCCTTGAATGTTGCTCCCAGTGGCCTGAAAGCAGGTGCTTTGATTGCATGGAAATCAAGTGTAATGCCAAACAGAACCTCCTGTAGGCTGTCAATTCACATAGGGGCTACCAAATAGCTAATGACAGCCCTTTTTGGCACCCCGAGGAACATTTTTCATGCTTGTATTGCTTCCAGACCCTGAATGTAGCTCATGAGAAAAAATGTTGGTGTCCCCCAATCTAGAGGAAGGCAAAAAAACAATTCTGAAGCCTTTTCAATTTGCCTTTCTGTCTCCAAGATGGCAATCAGACCAGTCCCTGGATCAACTTGTACTATGAGCTATCTTCCATAATCCTGTATTCCCTCACTTGCTAAAAAGCCATCCAACCCCTTCATAAATGTCGGGCCACTAGTGTAGTAAGTCAAGTCAACAACAAGTCAACCTGTAGATGTGTAAAAATGGAAACAATGCAAATTATGTCTATGTCACATGGAAGGTGGCACAAGGTTTCTGCTCACTAGAAGACTAATTTACAAACATAAGGGCTTATTTACAAATACAGTGCAATGTGCAAAATTCAGACACAAGTCAAGAAGAGCAACAAACAGAAAGGGACCAAACGCATGAACACTTGCATGTACCCATATTACTTTCTCATGACCTTTGGAGAAATATTTGTATGCATTTATTTTAAGACAATTGATATATTATTATTTGTTAGACTGGAAACATATATCCTTAGCCCGGTGCAGTCAAGTGATATAGAGAAAACCGTTGCTTTCAGAGGTTAGCAAAGGTCAATCAACATTGGAAGACTTTTCAGACAGCAAATAATGAGCATAATCAACCACCTGGAGAGAGTTTAATGTGCCCACTACACATCCCACTTTAATTCATGTTTCAGAAAACATCTGTCTGACTAATGCACTGTGAATCCCACACTGCCACAGGTAGCCATAAATCCACTGGTCTCACAAGCACAGCCTTTGGATATGGCAGGATAACATTTGTTCAGAAAGCAGATAAGGTTCAGGTTGTGAGATCAACAATTCAGACAAGGTTTCCCCAGATGTACATAGAGCTATAATAGCAGCAGGGACAAATGCAGAAATGAAGAAGTGTTACAGCAATTTTACAATCAGTATCGCAATTTACAACCAAGAGGCATTCCATATATCCATTTGTTGCTTATTTCCAAGAGCTGCACTGTAGTTCACCACCAGCTGCACAGGCATAGAATGTATATTTATAGGCTATAGGGTCAGCTGCTCCAGGAACACTTTGAACAACATATGAGCGAGTTCAGATGCTAATGATCTTAAAGGTCAGCTAGAACTAGAGCTACTCATTTCATATTCATTTCTTACAAAATCACCCTCTAATAAAGCATCAGGACAGACTCAAGTTGCAAATTCAGCAACTGATCAAACTAAAATGGAATTTGATGCAAATTAGCAAATTACGGTTTCAAGGATTGAAAATCAACAAATCTGTGCCTAAATTTGCAGACCCATTAATGCTGTGATTCGAAGAAATCCTTCTTTGAGCAATTCATTCTCTAATTCCTAACTAGAAACCCTGTAGGGCCAGGTATAAAAATAATGTAGCCTTTAAATCACCTATGAATGTATCGGGCAGTAAATGTCAGGATTATAGAGGAATGGTAGCACCCAGGAACCCAGCTAGAGCAGAAACCTCAACAAGCTGAGAAATCAAAAATAGTTTTGGCCTCAAATTTTGTGTGAAAAAGCAATGATCTCAGTCATATCACTGTCACACAAAATGTTCATAATACTGTGATCCAAAACCAGTGGCTTATGAGGAATATGTTGCTCACCAATTCCTTGTTGATGTTGCTCCCAGTGGCCTCAAAGTGGGTGCTTATGTTTGAATTCCTGGCTTGGAGGCAAGTTTTAGTTATATAAAAACAAGGTGTCCTGCCAAACAGAGCCTCCAGTAGGCTGTCAGTCCACATAGTGCCTACCAAATTGAATCATAGTCCTTATTTGGCACCCCAGAAACATATATCATGATTGTGTACCTCCCCAACTCTTTTTACATTTGAATGTCGCTCACAACTATAAAGGGTTGAGTATCTCCCATAATACTCTCAACACCAAAAACAGAACACAGGGCATATATAAAAATATATATACATATAAAACACATCTGTATCTATTCTCATATGAGCATAGATACAGATGTGTTTTATATGTATATATATTTTTTTCACTTGCTAAACACATTGGGAATTGAATGGATTTTTTAATATATTTTTTAATATATATTAAACTAATTTTTTCCATTGTTTCGACTTTTTTCGATTTATTTGATATTCTGGACTTTAAACAAATGGAGGATAAATGGAGAGTCTGAATGGACTAACTACAGACATTTTACTGGACTGATCATGCTTTTTCACTTAATTACCTTAATTGGGTTACACCCACAACATCCTCCCCCCTTTTTCCTACACTATATCACTGTGTGTTGTATAGGTCACAGACAGGCTTGAGAAAGGGCCCAGAGGGGTCCGAAACGTTGCCTTGCATGTATCTTCTTTGGGGCCAATAAAGAAAATTTGATGCACTGATCTTCAAGTGTGGTGTGCTACAGTGTACCTGGTTTGCTACATGTATTATTGGATCACAGGCGGATGATCCTTTCACTGCTAAAGCACCCAACCCAGCAAAAAGGGTTTTCTACAGGTGGAAGCTCTCCATATTTGTGTAAAATTTAGAATATGTGATAGTTCACTCAGGCCAGGATTTGTGGAGCGGCCACCAAGGCCCGGGCCTAGGGTGGCAGGATTTTAGGGGGCAGCATGCTGCCCAACCACTCACACATTGGTTCACACATTGGTTCACACGCGCTTGCTATTTAAATCCAGCCTTGAGTTCACTAAAAAACAAGCAAATACGTATTATCCAGATAATTAATTACAAAGTATGTTACTGTTTAGTATGTTGACAGAATATGGCAGCCATGATCTAAATCAAATGAGATCAAGATAAAGGAAAACACAGCACTGCACAAACAAATACCTGACTGATGTTTTATTTTATTGGAATGTTTTATTCTGTTATAGTCTGATATACACATATGATCATGTAATACATACACAGTCAAACTTGATTATAAAATCCAGGAAACCATAAAATGGTGGTACATAAAATCAGGGTTTTTCTGTAAAAATGATGTAAACTATCACAAAAAAGTTGAAATGTGGAAAAATGAACATTCACAGGCAATATACAGGGGTTTTTTTTTATGAAAATGGGCAAAAATGATCCTCCCATTGAGATGCATTAGAAAATCAAGGGATTCTGAAAAAAATCTAAAATTCATGAAAACGGATCAGTGGAAGTAAAATCAGGGGACTGACTTTATTATAAACACAAAGATATGTCTGGAGTGTTAATAAATGAATTTCTTATTATACCTTGTGCTACCAATGATATACAAGAAAGAAGTAAAAGTCAGATAAGGCATATCAGGCCTGTTTCAGCCAGCCATAAAGGCATGAATGATACAGAACACAATGTATAGGAATGAATTACAATAACAGTGACATAATTAAGTCTATATTCATCTTAATTTAGTATTTGTATACTGAATCATATCTACATCTCATTTATTATATGGGAATGCTGCACAAACCAATCTGGAGAAAATGCTTTATTGAGAGCTTAAGGCTTTTTAAGAAACAATATGATACAGCGTGTGAAGAATATTCTCCGTTGCTGAAAATATGTTTCCTGTTATTAAAGCCATTCCCTACAGCAGGATGTTTGCTACATAATATAAATCCTAAGGGACTTATGTCTTATTGTACAAACAGTTATTCTTCAATGAAATGTAACGCCGATGACATGATGGCTATCCCAGTTGTATGGGGAAAAAAACAACACCAAGAAAATAGATTCTAAAATTAGAATTGCACAGTGAATAGTCATGCATTCTCATTTTGCACATTCAAAGGAACTCTTTATTAAAAGCAAACACCTTGCAATAATGTTGGGATCGAAGAGCAACTAAAAGATTCAGCATTTTTTGAAGGCTACAAATATAAATCTATATATAAAAAAAATATTTTCAAGGAATAAATATTAATTAGCATATATATATATATATATATATATATATATATATATATATATATATATATATTAGATTTATATTCCTAGGGCCTCCAAGGGAGCTTCACAGGGATTGTCTACCCCTTTAAGTATGATAATGTAGCCCATCACCCACTAAGAAGAACACCCCAACACTAAGGGGCAGATGTATCAATGGTCGAATTTCGAGGGGTTAAATCCCTCGAAATTCGACTGGGGAATAGAATCGAATAGCGAATTTACGCGCTGGCGAATAGTCGAATTGGCGAATATTCGCCAGGCGAAAAGGCGCCCGATCGAATATTCGCTTGAAGGATTTTCGTTCGATCGAATGCCTTTTTATTCGATCAAAAACTTGGAAAACAAGTCTATGGGACTTTCCCATAGGCTTTTAAAGCAATTCGGTAGGTTTTAGGTGCCGAAGTAGGCAGTCGAAGTATTTTTAAAAGAGACAGTACTTCGATTATCAAATGGGCGAATATTCGCAGCGTTTTTGCTCTCGATCCAGTACTTCGACTATCGAATGGCGAATAGTCGCAGCGTTTTTGCGCTCGATCTATTCGAATCATTCTACTCAGGCGAATTTACGCCAATACGATAGTCGAGGAGCACAAAAAAACACTCGAAATTCGAAGTTTTTTCATTCGAATCCTTCACTCGAGCTTGATGAATCGGCCCCTAAGAAAAGTCGGGATGTTCTTGCCAGGTGGCAAGGTGAGAAGAAATTGCCGAAGCCATATATTGAGATGAAAAAAAGAAAAGTGAAAAAGAGAGGAAAAAGAAGAGGAAGGAAGAGGAAATTAGATTTAGGAACAAGGGAGGAGAGAAGAGATGATATCATGAAAAGAAAATCGGGGGCGAAATAAGTGGAGAAAAGCTGTATTGAAATGGTCTCCTTCTCAAGAACAGTCCTGCAAACCTTCACAAGTAGTTATACTTTTATATATTGTACTCTGCTTTATAAATAAAGTTTTACATACATATGAATGTCAAAGGTGAGGTCAAAGGAACGGCAGGTAAATAGGAAAATGGGAGGTGGGTTACAGTTTGTGCAGATAAAGCCTCCTTTCATAGGGGTGAAAAAGAGAGAGTCCCATTTATAAGAGGTGACCTAATTCGGAGCACAAATAAATCACTTTTCTTCGCACACAGTTCAAGACAAAATCTCTTTTCTTAATGAAGAGGTTGGATCTTTCCTTTGGACAACAGAACTTGCAAACTCCCTACCTACTGGAAACAGGAGCATCGTCTCAGCAAAGAACACAAACATGGCCAAGCAGAAGCAGGTGCAGCAGAAGTTTAATATCTAAATCTACATTCCAATAACTCTTAGGGGCAGATTTACTAAAGGGCGAAGTGGCAAACACTGGTGACAATTTGCCAGCGTTACCGCCGGCAGGGACATCTGCAATTTACTAACAGATGCAGGTGACAATTTGCTAGCGAAAGAGACAGGCACTAGCGCTCGTTCGCTCTCTATCGCCAGGCGACTTTTCGCTCTGGCGAATGGACGTTACTCTGCAAATTCACTAAAATGCGGATTTTACTGAACGTTACCTCTTTCGCCAGACTTTCGTTTGCCAGCTCAGACCAGACGAAGTGCGATGGAGTGCATAGATCTTCCTCATTCATCTGTTACTTACATCATATTCTGCGAGTGGAAAAAGCATCAAAGTTCAAAAAACGCTGGCGTCTAGCCTGCAAAAGTCCTAAAAAAATTTTTTGGGGTAACTGGTTTCCCCCATACATTTTCTAACATATAGAACATTAACTATAGAGTAGGGCATTATATTAACTCTAATGTCTTTATTAAGGTTACCTGGACATGTGTAATTAACAGTGCAAATGTAATGTATTTGCTGCAACATATAACATACGTCCATTCAACTTTAAATTTCCAGCCATTTGCAAATTAACCTGAGTGCAAGACCTCTAGCAAATTTGCGCCAGGTAGAAATTTGCTTTGAATGGCTCGCATTGCCGAAGTAACGCTAGCTAAAGTCGCCAGCGTTCGGTGACCCACGACAAAACTCAGAATTTTAGTGAATTAGCGCTGTCTAAGCAAATTTATGTTTGGCGAAGTGTAGCGATGGGTGCAAAGCGGTCGACTTTTCACCTGTAAATCTGCCTCATGGTTTAAATTTTGGTAATGCACACCAGGACGAGGTCAATGAGTAATGGCCCTTAATGCTACAAAGCTTTAACCCTAAAGTGACATATTTACTACAGTGGAGATCTTCACACCATAACATGCAGTGACATTAGTGGGCAGATTTATCAAGGGTCGAAATGAATTCGAGGGAATATACGAAGTAAAAAAAATTTGAAATTCGAGGTAATTTTTTGGATACTTCGACCATCGAATAGGATACTACGCCTTTGAATTTACTTTGAATTCGTTTTGAAGTAAAAAAATCCGAATATTCGATAATCGAAGTACAGTCTCTTTAACAAACTTCAACTTCAATACTTCAAAAATTAAACCTGCCAAAGTGCTATGTTAGCCTATGGGGACCTTCTACAATCATTTTCTAAGTCTTTACACATCGAAGTAAAATCGTTCGATCGAATGCTAAAATCGTTCGAATCGTTCGATTCGAAGGATTTAATATTTTTTTACTTCGATCGTTCGATGCCCAAATTCGGTGAATAATACTTCGACTTCAATATTCGAATTCAAAGTATTTTAATTCGATGGTCGAATTTCGAAGTATTTTACACTTAGAAATTGATAAATCTGCCCCTAGAAGACTGAATCAACCAATGTCAGGTTTCCTGCACAGTTGCCCATTGGTTGATGGCTCTCAAAGGTAGGAAATACAATAATTAGAAAATGAAGGATTCTAAAAAATATTTCAAAAGATAAAATTCAAGAGGAAATGATTTGAACAGGAACATCAAGCCTTCTAATATCTGCTTACAAACATCTTGGATTAAGAAAGGTCTTTTTAGGACTAACAGGCTTTCATTTATCCCATCTCAAACCAGTTTTAATGACAAGATCAATAGTGGAAATGTCAGAGGTAAATAAAAATTATGTAACACATATCATACTGATAAATTCCCTGGTACTTTTGTCAGGTGTCAAAATATTAGAGATATTTGGCTGAATAGTAAAATATAGCCTTGGCGTAAAAAAAAATTAACCGTGTGAATGCTGCCACTCCTAATGGCTCCTTACCATACATCCTTCAGCAGTTCCCATAGTAACTTATTTTCATTGCCGTATACTAGAAGTTTCCTTTAAGCTTAAAAACGACCACGACAATAGTTTTCTTATTTTCCCCCCACCCTCCATATGACAGATTCTGGATCTGTGATGTACTCTTCTCCGCCGCTCAGAATTCTCTCGAAATGAATATCCTGTCTCTTCTATTTTCCTTGGTGCTTTGTACAAATAGTTTTAAGGAAAACGTGTCTTTTTTTGAAGCAATCAATTAGATGCGTAAAATTAAGTAAATTACAAAAACTGATTAAATTGCATGGAAGACATTGATGCATGAAATCATCCTGGCTCATGCATATTACTATGTGCTAATTGAAGAGATGAACACATTTGGCTTAAGGTTTTTTATTCTATTTTGCCTTAAGGCTCAGAAGAATGAATTTATTGTATTCTTGTAGTTCAAAAAAATAATATAATAATTTTTTGTATAAATATATATATATATTGGTCTTGATAAAGGTCTTAGGAACAGACCGAAACGTTGACCTCCTTTTAACATGTATTGAATAAAATTTATCTTTTTTAAAAAAGCTACAAAGGATCCCAGTGTGCACCTTACCTTTTTGGATTTTATATATATATATATATAATTTTTTGGATTCGGTTCGGCCAGGCACTTGGATTCTGCCAAACCCAAATCCTATATATATATATATATATATATATATATATATATATATATATATATATATATATATATATATATATATATATATATATTATATATATATATATTATATATTATGCTAAGAACTTTCATTACAATAATAGCATGTTTTTACTAATACTGGTATTTATGTTCAATTTAAAACCATCAATTTGTACAGTATTTTTGTACTAATTGTATTATCAGCAGGTTGCCTTTGTGGGGCATCTGCATGTTTTGTAGCTGTGGGTAACTAGATCTGGTGCAAACCTTTTAGGGTTTGTAAGCCACTGAGTTGCTGTCATGTATTTTCATTGCTGACCATATATTCTCATGGCTATAACCCTCACCTGCAAAGTAGGATTACTATCCAGTATACTGAGGTGGTGGTAGCATGTTCTAGTCTACTACAAAACGTAAGCTTGTGTGAAAGTTCATTTATCAGGACAATGATCCTAAACACAAGGCCTGAGTAGTGGCTCAGGAATAATTGTGGGTATCTTGCAATGGCCAAATATAAAGGTGGTCATATATGGCCATTAGAAGCTGCCGTATTGCCAGTGAATTGGGCCCTCCAAAAGGCTTCCCTGACTAATATCTGTCCGAAAACCATGCAGGTTATAAAATTCTGTCAGATCAAGGACGGCATTTGGTCCTAGTACTGACCACCTGCACTCTTGTTGTGATCCAATTGTTGGGTCCTAGGGCCCCCAATCGGATCAGCCTGATATTGCCCACTCAAGGTGGCCATATCGGGATAAGATCTGCTCATTTGGTGACCTCTCCAAATGAGCAGATCTGATCATATATGGCCACCTTTAGCCCTGATCTCAATAGAATTTCAAATCTATGGCACTATTTGGTAATTGAGGTTCATCACCATCATCTCAAAACCTGACTAAAGGAGGCCACACACACACAGATAAAATTGTACACAATGTATTATCTGTGCGTGTACGGTGGCCCAACAATCCTGACCGATGTGACCATGTATATTGGTCAGGTCGGGAGATGGCAAGTTTAAAAAATCTGACAGCCAATTCACAATGCATCGTCAAATAAGCATTTCCAATAGTTTGTGCTCATTCATTCATGAACAATAATGCAATCACTCTCTGCTTGTGGGACAATCAATCTAAAAGTGTTCCCGATTGACCTATGTATAGCCTAATTAACCACGGACAACCTCAAGGCTGCTTCAAGAGACCATCATAATATGGTGTTTTGGTCATTAATTATCTTGGTTATACTGTAAGAACTCAACTGGGGCAGCCAGAAGACCAGATAAAGTGAAATGGTTATTTTATCCTGATCTGTCAATGACTTTGCCACTAAACTTGTGTCAGTTTCTATTTACAGTATATGCAGGAGAACCATTCAAACCTATGTCTTGGCAAACAGTTTAAATACACACTATCCTAGCCAATATCAAGGAACTCATAATTACCAGACCCTTCAGGGCTCCTCAGTGGCCCAGCTTGATAATTACTATAAAGATTTAAGCATAAATATATTGTTTTATATATACGGTATATATGTAGAAAGAGCTGCATATTGTATTGTGTAGCCTTACTGCGCCTAACTGATGACAGAAATGACTAAATTACAGAAAATGGCCCAAATTTACTACAAACTGTTAAGCGATATCTGATATGAAATGCCATATTAGTTAAACCAAACAGCTGCTGTATCTTAGAAAGTGAAAAATAGGAAAAAATAAAACTAAAATTCAGTAGGAAATAAGCGGAGAGGAGCTGCAGGACTTAGTGTGTGTAAGATTGATAGCGCTGAAGTAACATTACGGTCACACTGTGTATTAGCCTGTATCTGTTTACAGTGCATTATTTATAGCCAACAATTTCTCCCAAGAAAAGCAAAAAGCCACATAAAGGCCAGTTCTTAATCACTTTACATATTACAAATGCTGCTCGCTCTGCTTCTCTGCGTTTCCCTGCACAGCACATTCTGGGCCGCGCACGGTATAACAAAATCAATTATGATTGCTAATCAATAAGTCTGCTTCTTTTTCAGGTCCAGTCTGAGCGAGTCTCCTGAGTTTAGTAAGAGCTAAATTTTCCCAAGGAGCCATTGCGACTTGTTAGACTTTGTTTCGTTGGCATTAATCTAGGGAAAGTGATTTTTCTCTGCAACCAGATTCTGTAAATAACACTGTATTTGTACACAGCAAAAAATCTTCTTCTGTAAACATCTATATTTCTTTATTATAGATATTTCTTGCTGTACAGAAAAGTATTCCCTACGTAGTGTGGCTAAGACGCATATTTATTAAAAATTGTACTTTCAAGTTTTAAAAAAGTGCACAGTCATCACAAAATGATCTTGACTTTTCCCACCATCATGTTTTACCGTGAATTCTATATTTATGTAAATTCACAAATGGGCCGATTCACTAACTTCGAGTGAAGGATTCGAAGTAAAAAAACTTCGAATTTCAAAGTGTTTTTTGGGCTACTTCGACCATCGAATGGGCTACTATGACCTTCGACTACGACTACGACTTCGAATCGAACTATTCGAACTAAAAATCGTTCGACTATTCGACCTTTTCGATAGCCGAAGTACTGTCTCTTTAAGAAAAAACTTCGACCCCCTAGTTCGCCATCTAAAAGCTACCGAACTCAATGTTAGCCTATGGGGAAGGTCTCCATAGGCTTTCCTAAGTTTTTTTGATCGAAGGATGTTCCTTCGATCGTTGGATTACAATCCTTCGAATCGAACGATTTGAAGGATTTAATCGTTCGATCGAAGGAATAATCATTTGATCGTTCGATCGTACTATCTGCGCTAAATCCTTCGACTTCGATATTCGAAGTCGAAAGATTTTAATTCCCAGTCAAATATCGAGGGTTAATTAACCCTCGATATTTGACCCTTGGTGAATCGGCCCCCAACATGGTGGATTTCCGCTTAGAAGTGGAAGGAGATACATGTTAGCCTATGGGAAGGATTTTAATTCCCAGTCGAATATCGAGGGTTAATTAACCCTCGATATTCGACCCTTTGTGAATCGGCCCCAAAGTGTTTTTATGTTTTCATTTAAATCTCTTATCATGAGAAAACACGATTACAAAAAAAAATGTACAAACACCAGTAATAGGAAACTTTCTGAAAATACAAGTCCCTTTGGCCTCTATGGTATCTCAACATATTTTAGGAAGCAAGATTTTTTTTCCAATTGCATTTTGATAAAGGTCAAAAAGTTGTTGCTAAAAATTTTAGGACATTTTTTTTAATGGTGTTTTTTTTGTTGTTGCAGGTTTTCAAGAGAAGTCTACTTTTTTTTTGCAGTGATTTTCCCAAATAGTAGCAAAATTCTAATCTCAAATTTAGGTCAGATGAAAGGGGTTTCATATGTCACTGTGTTAGGGCATATTGTCAATCTACTCTAAGGGGCTGATTCACTAACTTCGAGTAAAAATCGTTCGACTATTCGACCATTCGATAACCGAAGTACTGTCTCTTTAAAAAAAACTTCGACCCCCTATTTCGCCATCTAAAACCTACCGAACTCAATGTTAGCCTATGGGGAAGGTCCCTATAGGCTTTCCTAAGTTTTTTTGATCAAAGGATATTCCTTCGATCGTTGGATTAAAATCCTTCGAATCGAACGATTTGAAGGATTTAATCGTTCGATCGAAGGAATAATCCTTCGATCGTTCGATCGTACTATCTGCGCTAAATCCTTCGACTTCGATATTCGAAGTCGAAAGATTTTAATTCCCAGTCGAATATCGAGGGTTAATTAACCCTCGATATTTGACCCTTGGTGAATCGGCCCCCAACATGGTGGATTTCCGCTTAGAAGTGGAAGGAGATACATGGGATCTGTTATCCGCAAACCCGTTATCCAGAAAGCTCAGAATTACGGGTAGGCTGTCTCCCATAGACTCCATTTTAATAAAATAATTTTTTTATTTTTTTTTTAAAAGATTACATTTTTCTCTGTACTAATAAAACAGTGCTTTGTACTTAATCCAACTAAGATATAATTAATCTTTATTGGATACAGGGTTATATTATTGGGTTTAAATAATATTTAAATGATTCCTTAGTAACATTAAAGTATGAAGAATTTACAGAAAGATCCCTTATCTGGAAAACCCCAGGTTCTGAGCATTCTGGATAACAGGTTCCATACCTGTATATTATTACTGGCCATAATAACCACAATAATTTTAGAGGCAACATACAGTTACTGCTTTAGTCAACTTCCACAAATGGGTCTTATTGTTAACAAATGAACATTGATCAGCAATGAGAACAACCAAGGCTGATTTTATGATACTATAGAGAGAGCATTTGTCACAGGGTCCGCAGCATCAAAGTTTCTCTCCTCGTAATGCATACATGCAAATATCAAGCACATATATTAATTAAGTCATATTGTATAACAGCTGTTGGATGTTACACGTCCCAGAAGATGTCCCTGTTTTATGTAATTTTACCGCAGTCAGATGGGGAGGAGACTTCCTAGAATAATAACACCCACCCCCACCCACTTTAGCCTTGATCTCTGCATATGGACATATATGATGAACTTGTATACAAATGTAAAAGTAAAGCTGTCTTTAAGTAAAAGCCAGTGTCTCTTTAGTGACTGTATATGTTACTGGGCAACGGCTGGGCTGTGTGCCCACAGCCTTAAGCCTTTGACACCATAGAATGGGCTTATATATGGGCAGTACTTAAAGTATTTGGTATTGGGTAACTTTATTACTTAGGTAAAGTAGTTGTATAAAGCCCTGGTAGCACAGTTCCGAGTTAATAATGGGTTGTCACTTGTTTTTAAGTCGGGCTGTGGTACAAGGCAAGGCTGCCCTCTATAGCCGATTTTATTTGTGCTGGAAATAGAGCCCCTTGCACAGGAAATAGATACGGATGTTGACATTATTGATTTTTAGTTGTAACCATTACATGAAAAAATTTCACTATATGCAGATGACCTGCTACTATTTTTGGGAGACCCAGCTAATTCCTCTCTTCTGTGCTGCACAATACGCTGGTGTAACTTTTGTTTGGTTTCTCCCGCATACAAATAAGAGCACTCCTCACTGCACTTCATACACAATGTTACTCTTCTTGTGCTTTGGGGTTGGGTCTTTTGGGTGAACTAGATGCAGCCTCAGTGTGTTGCTGGGTATAAAGCAGACAGGGATGTGGCACCCCAGCTACATATTGGAGGACCAAGTTCTTTCTCCTGTCCTGTTTTCCACCTTCACTGGTAGTCTTGGTGTTATTGCTTCTCTTTCTACCCGTTTTCACAAAGGCCCAATCTGGATACCCACACATCTTCAGGGCCCCACTGAGATGTTCCATCTCTTTCAACTTAGTCTCTGTGCTGGTGGGGATCTTGTCTGCTCTGTAATGTAGTTTTGATAACCCCCAGTTTGTGATCTAGTGAATGGTGGTAGTCAAACAGCAGGTACTGGTCTGTGTGATTGGTTTCCCGTAGACCTCGAGAAGATTAACATTGTGTATGCAGTGCAGTGATGAGTGCTCTGATTTGTATCAGCAAGTTTCATTTAGAAGATTGTTGCCAAAATGGCAATTGTACATTTCAGTGTTAGATGAGGAGACCTGGGAGGCCTTTATTAACTCTTTATACAAACATATTGGTTTAAGAAATGACAACAAATAGTGACTTTGTTTGTCTGGGCTGATTCCTTCTTATAGAACTTTAACTGCACCTGTTAAGGCTGGGATGCTTGGCTTGCCAGATATGCAGAGTTATTAGCCTCTCAGATGTCATATGTACATTCATGGCTTCATCGTGATAGTGATGATCCCATCTTGTAGATACAGACCCAGGTGGTAGGTTTACAGGAGATGTTGGAAGTGTGTCAATATATATGGCTGTCTGTTGATCAAGATCTTCCCATGACAATGAGATTCCCATTATATGCATGGTAAAGAGGGCAAAAATGGGTAAATTCGGTCTACCATCTACAGATGCAGCCACTTTGGTTTGTCTGTTTGACACAGAATAACTAAACACAGATATCCCATTTATCTCATTTAACACAGAAAACTGTGTCACAACATCCCATCTAATTAAAGCATTCACCATTGTGAACAATGGTGCTTTGGTATGCTAATGAAAAGGTTAAATGCATTAAATGAGTTAAGATAACTTTAGATAACACAGTTTCTTCAATTAACTCTGAGTCATGACGCATTTAACTCACAAATCCAAGTGGCTTCATCTGTACCATTGTGGGGAAATCCATATCTTGAACATTTTTAGATTGAATTCCAAATATTGGACAGCAAGGGGAGTGCTCACAGTACAGGATCTAATGAGCAGGAGCCAGAGATCACCAGTGTCATATCGTACCACTTTAGATGCATTTCTGGATAATCAGCTGCTTTGTGCAAGTAGGGCTCAATTTGGTTGTAAAGCATAAGTAACTGTACAGTATGCTGAATTTGAGAAAATACCAAATACCAAAAGACCAAATCGCTTTCTAAGTTGTATAAATCAGTAATAATTTCATCAAGTTCCATTTAGAAAATTGTTGCCAAAATGGCAATTGTACATTTCAGTGTTAGATGATGAGACCTGGGAGGCCTCTATTAACTTTTTATACAAGGGACTTATTTCTTTTAGTGATAATTTAATATGTTTAAAATGTATAAATCAGTACTATTACTCACCTCACTCACTTGCCAGTACCCGTCCAAGAGCAATGCTTGTCCTAGGTGTAATGTATGTAATGTAGTTTTTTTTCTATTTATCCAGGGGTAATTTTTTGTAATTTGGAAAGAGTGACTTGATAATTGAAGTATGGGGTATGAAGGCTAAACAGGATGTTTGCAGGCAATACTTCATATATTAGTATAAAGCAGTAACTTAATATAACTTAAATATAATATTTTTAAATTATTCTGTGTGAGGGCTGGGGAAGTTTTAATGCTTGTAGTAGAATGTAATATATTGTGGAATGTTAAGGTTGGGATGATGCATAACTTACTATGTTCTAATAGTGTCTATTATATTAAATGGCACCATCAAAATAAAATAAAAAAAAAGAATTGCAGACTCTGTCTACTGTGTAGGCCAGGGCTCCCCAACATTTTTTACCCATGAGCCGGATTCAAATGTAAAAAGAGTTGCGGAGCCGGAAAAGCATGAAAATTTCCCTAGGGTGCCAAATAAGGGTTGTGATTGGTTATTTGGTAGCCCCTATGTGGACTGACAACCTACAGGAGGCTATGTTTGGCAGTACACCTAGCTTTTATGTAATTAAAATTTGCCTCCAAGCCAGGAACTCAAAAATAATTACCTGCTTTGAGGCGACTGAGAGCTGCATCCGTGATGTTGTTGAGCAACATGTTGCTCACGAGTCACTGGTTGGTGATCATAGGTGTAGGCTATGGGTCTACAAGCCAGAGAGTCACAGGAATGATCTAATGTGGTTCTTTTGAGTGAATCTGTAGCAAAGCAGCAAATGACTATACCAAAAAGACCTACATGTGCCCTTCCAGCCCTCCTCTTACCAAATACAGCCCATGCCACAGGTTCCGTTTATAGGAATTACAGCTTTAACTGTCATTTAGTCCTCCATGGAAGAGAAAATAGATGATATTCTTAGAAAAGTTGCTCACAAATACCTTAGACTTATAATAGTGCAGCTACCGTCTATTTTCCCACTAGCAAGCCCAAGCCATAACGGCACAAAATCTTCTCACTTATTAGAGATAATGGCAGATGTACCCTTTAGTCTTTCCCTTAAATAGCTGACAAAATATTAGGTCTGTCCAAAGCATCTTCAATTACGATATCCATCTTCCTTTGAAGGCTGCATCATTCAATAAAGATCCCAATATTGTACCAGCTGTTCCTACAGGATAACAGCCGGCTGTCATTATGCAGGTCTATCTCCTTCCCATTTCTAAATGAGCACAATGAAATTTAAATACATTAAATGGAAGAAAAATTATAAATTATAAATTGTATTTTGCTGCCAAGAGATTCATAGAGGTTCATAAAATGTTCACATTCACAAAAAAAACTCCCAGGTACTTTGTTGTGTCTATTGGTTTGGCATCAGTTAGTCATGATAATGTTTGATCCTAACAGCATTCTTCCAACTAAGTACGGCCATTGTCTGCTATTACCCACGCAAGCAACATATGGGCAATTCTGAGAAGTGCTGAACAGTTAGCATGCAGTAAATCTGTTGTATTGAAAGGATAACACACCTTTGTTATCAGTATAACTGCATTAAAGCCTGTTTAACCTTGTATATATAGTATAAATGGAAGGAAAGCAAGTCACATGGGGAGAACAGAAGACCAGAAGTGGAGTTGGTAAAAAAAACAGACAACCAAGGTCAGAGGAAAAAAAGGGTAGATCTTCAAATATTAGCTACCTCTAATGTAGGGAGTCATTGATACCCAAATTACATCCGCATGGTTAATTCCCTGACACAGAACACAGCCACCAATTGCTTCTAGCTGTTCATGGTAAGCATTGACGCCACTTATCTTTGTCAGTGGACAGGGAAAAAAAGTCAGACAAAACTAGGAGAAGGAAAGGATTGTGAGATCTAGAGGAGCACAGATTTGGTGCCCCAATATTTACATCAGCTACGTCCAACCTGCCAAATGTTGTTGGGGGTGCTGCTGTAATTTGTATTTCAACAACAAATAGAGGGCAGCAGGTGGAACCTAATTTATATATTCCACCAACCCTACTTAGATAAGGCCCCCTGCTGCCTTCACTTGCCAGGGGCCCACAGTCTTTATGTCCATTCATAGCAGAATCCAAGCTTTGAATTTTTCCTTCCAACAAATGTGCTCAGACAGGATCCTCAGCAGGATTAATGTGTTTGCTTCTTCGGTACTAATTTAAAAAGGTAATTTAACTCTCCATTAGTTTACAGTCTGACTTTTTTTTTTCTTCTTCACATTTCTGCTTCTGGCTACTTTTTATTTCATTATCCCAGCCTTCAGTCAATTATTAACCAATCACCGTGTCTCATTTTACATAATGCATAGCGTCAAGGAGTTAGTTCTACCTTAATCATAATATTAATATCCTGGACTGCATATGCATGTCATTGAAGTCACACAGTAATCAGTAAACTTTCACAGTCATCATATAATTAGAGGCTTGTGAAAAGGGCCCAGATTGCTGATTAGAGTCATTGTGAAGGGTTTGGGCAAATGTGTTTTGTTTGGGCGTCTGGTTTGAGACCAATCAGGATCATGTGATAAAAATACGGCACCCCATCTCCCTACCCTTCAGTCTGCAATTAGAACAAAGCTATCTATTTTTCTACATGGGCAAGCTAGCCAACGCTGGGTAGAAGCATCAAGATTAATCATTGTTATTGTTTTTCTAAAGGAGACTCTGGCAGGTTCCCAATCTCTGCACATAATGTGTTTAAAATCTATTTTAAACACATTAAAAAAGAGGGATTACAAAGCCCACGATAAGTAAAGTTATATTTGCTAGTTTTAGTTTAATTATCATTTATATTTAATTTTAACTGATCTGTATGCTAAAAATATTTTTGTGCTTTTATATATGAAAGTGGCCCCAATATATGTGACCAATTTTGTCTTTCTTTGGGGCTCATTTGCAAACGGAAACTCAACATGCAGAATGCAAAAAAAGCCCTTAATCTTCCATCTTTGACTTTTTAAAACCTGCGGGCTGCTCTTAGAATTGAGTGTGACCTACATTATGCCGTGCTTTATTCTAAAGTGGTGAGCCCCATACCCTCCCCTACCTTGCATGTCATTCTGAGGCCGAATTTTTCATTGTAGAGGGGGGTGCAAGCTGAGTGCGCCATCTCCATCCTTGGTCATAATTGGCCGCTACATGTTATTTATTCATTTTGTCTTCTTTCCCGGTGGAGACCTATAGGGGTAAATTTATCAAAGAGTGAAGTTCCGCCACTAGAGTGAAATTCCGCAGCTCTCAATTCATTTCTATGGGATTTTGAAAGGCGTATTTATCAATGGGTGAAAGTGGAAGTTCACGCCTATAAAAATCCCATAGAAATAAATGGAGAGTGGCGGAATTTCACTCTAGTGGCGGAACTTCACTATTAACTTCACTCTTTGATACATATACTCCATAGTCACCTGGTCCAACATATCTGTGGCATAACTGGAAGTTACTAGGTAATAAGCACAGTTTCAGGGTTCCCAAAACTAGATGGAACAGATAACACCTGGATGCCCCAAGCATTCACATGCACCTTTAACTTCTTCCCAATTTTTTCTGCATTTCACTTTGGATAGTTCGGAAATGAATTACACTGAATGTTTATATTCAGGATTAGGTAGCTATGTATTAAGCATAAGTATTGAGCAGTAATGATGGGAAAAAAATCACATTTTATTTTATTAGGGTTTAACAATTCAGAGGGGTGTTAGAGCTTTGCCCTGCTGCTGAGCTCTAACACTCCATAGATCAGAAGTTGTTCCACTGCTTAAAGGGATTCTGTCATGTGTTTACCATCCAGCATTGAAATCTGTTTCTCAAAAGATCAAACAGATTTTTTTTATATTTAATGAAATCTGACAAGGGGCTCTTTTTATTAGTTTCCCATGTGCCCCAAGCTTTGTGCTCTGATAAATTCAATCACTCTTTACCGCTGCATTGCAAGTTGGAGTGATATCTCATAATTCCATTGCAGTTGAGCACAAAACAATTGCATTCATTGGAAAAAAAGACACAGTTGCGGATGCACATTTTGGATCCAATTGCATCCAGGGCTTGTCAAGTTGGAGACTGTATCATTGCCGGTGCTTAGCATTATTATGATATCTGTGTATGGTTCAGTTGGTGCAAGTCTGTTGCTCTTATTGACACAGCCAACAGAGGGAACTCTGGGATTAACCCCAGCTTGATGGTGGTTGTGGCACCAGTGTTTCCCTGTGCCAATAAGTGTACTTATGAGCAATTAAGAACAACAGTTCTGTTTTGATCTTCAGTGTACATCATATCTATCTTTTCTCAAATACTACAAATATAACATTGATGAGTCCTTAAATTGAGATGTTTTCTGGCATTGGCTTGTCATTGCTTTCCCTGTATCCCATACATTTGGGCATTCTTGCAAAGAAGCAATACTCTGTATCACTCAGTACAGCACAAATCTGATCAGGTTACCCACCTCTGTTACTGCTTATGAAATAACCAGGTAATTTAGTTAGCGTTTAGTATAATTCCATTTTATCAAACAATACCCATTGTCTTTTTCCAGCAAACCCAAAACATCAGCCTCTTTGCTCTCATTTTACAACAGAAGGTCTCACCAGCAAAGTGTCTGGAAGGCATTGTTCTGCGAGATCTACGTGAACCTAAATTACCCAGCATGAAAAAAAAACATTTGATTCTGTTTTCTCTTTGAGACAGAAGGGAAAATATTTATTTAATTATTTGTTCTCTGGTTGACAGACGTTGTGATGCAGTAAAAATGTTTATGACAGAAATCCATTCCGGAGGAGATGCAAGGCCTGTGTGATGTGATTTAGATCTAGTTCACACATGGCAGGATGCTCTCAGTCTTTTTAACCTTTGTGATGAAAATGATAATTGCCTTGGAGAGCGAGGAAGGAGTTTGTATCTTCTGCCAGTCACAGCCAAGTTCAATCTGATGGCGACCATCAGACGTATGACAAATATGCATGAGCTGCTTTAAATTCCCTCTTGTTTTAATGATGAGGACAAACATAAAAGATTCAGATAAACCCCCTAACCTTCCGTTGTGCTCAGTCAGAAAATGCACCATGTACTGTATTCAAAGCTGGATCTTAACACTGATTTCAATTATATCTTCATATCTTGTACCTTGGTCATTGAATTCAACTGATATTCTCTACCCATATCACTGCTATGAAACAAAAGGGATTTTGTAAGGTAATTTACAGGATATTCATGGCTCTTTTCTATTATATTGTGAATAAAGTACCCCCTCTTGTAAAATATGAGGTTATTATAACATAGTAACATAGTAACATAGTAAGTAAGGTTGAAAAAAGACACACGTCCATCAAGTTCAACCTTTTAGGTTTTTTTTTAATCTGCCTAACTGCCAGTTGATCCAGAGGACGGCAAAAAAACCCATCTGAAGCCTCTCCAATTTGCCTCAGAGGGGGAAAAATTCCTTCCTGACTCCAAAATGTCAATGGGACCAGTCCCTGGATCAGCTTGTAATATGAGCTATTTCCCATAACCCTGTATTCCCTCACTTGCTAAAAAGACATCCAACCCCTTCTTAAAGCTATCTAATGTATCAGCCTGTACCACTGATTCAGGGAGACAATTCCACATCTTCACAGCTCTCACTGTAAAAAACCCCTTCCGAATATCTGGTTCACACATGGCAGGATCATGGCAGGATCATCAACAATGATAATAGGAAAAATGAAAGTTAGTTTGTCCTTCAGGGTTAATTCCTCCTGCTGATCCTTCAACAGTCCCCCAGCTGTTCATGTAAAGTCACAAACAAAGGCGGATCAGCGCCTATAGCAACGGAGTAACCAGAAACAGCATATAATGCAATAAGTTCCAATTTGTTTTCAATGACACCTTGGGGCAGATTTACTAATGGGTGAAGTGGCAAACGCTAGCGACTTTTCGCCAGCGTTGCCACCCGCAGGGACATCACCAATTCGCAAGTGAACAGGCGCAGGTGCCAATTCACTTGCGAATGGGACCATCGCTAGCATTCATTCGCACTCTATCGCCAGGCGACTTTTCGCCTGGGTTAACTTCGCCACCTTAGACCAGGCAAAATGCTTAAAAGAAGCAAGATTTTCCTCTCACTTACATCATATCCTGTGTGCCAAAAATGCATTAAAGTTCCAAAAACGCTGGCGACTTTTCCTTTTTTGAAGCGGAATTGCCTGCATAAGTCCTGTCTTAAACTTTTTTTGGCTGACTTGAACTTTTTTTGGGTAACCAGTAGGGATGCACCGAATCCACTGTTTAGGATTCGTCCGAATCCCCGAATCCTTGGTGAAAGATTCAGCTGAATACCGAACCGAATCCTAATTTGCATATACAAATTAGGGGCAGGAAAGGAAAAAGCGGAAAAAATTCTTCTTTGGTGATGAAAAATCATGTGATTTCCCTACCCGCCCCTAATTTACATATGCAAATTAGGATTCGGTTCGGCCAGGCACAAGGATTCGGCTGAATCCGAATCCTGCTGAAAAAGGCCGAATCCTGTCCAAATCCCGGACCAAATCCTGGATTCGTTGCATCCCTAGTAACCAGTTATCATAACATATGGAACATTGATTTTACAGTGGGCTCATGTGTAGGGCATTATATTAACTCTCTTGTCTTTATTAAGGTTTCCTGGACATTTGTAATAAAAAGTGGTAACGTCAAGCATTTGCACCAACATTTATAATAAAGACGTCCATACAACTTTTAATTACCCGCCCTATGCAAATTGACCACAAGCAAATTTTCGCTAGGCACACAGGAACACTAGAGCATCTTTGTATGAAATGCTCGCACTGCCGAAGTAACACTAACGAAAAGTCACCAGCGTTCGGGGCCCAGGGCGCAACTTTGCATATTAGGGAATTAGCATTGTGGTAGCGAATTTGCGCCTGGTGAAGTGGTGCGATGTGTGCGAAGCGGTTGCTGCTGACAATTCTCCCCTTAGTAAATCTGCCCCCCTGTGTTCAAACACAACTCTATAGTGCGAGTTCACTCCGAGTGACCTTCCCTCTGGACAGTGCACCACTAGTTGATTCTGGCAGCCTTCAGCAATCTGTCTGAAGTGCCTACTTACAAGACCTTGGGTAGCGGTATCGCCTGTAGTATTTCCCAGTTGAGGGTCTTGCTCACAATGTACCTTAAAGCTCCAATAGGGGAAAATGGAAATCCCATTGCGTAATACCGTTTATTAATAAAATAGTTTTAAAAAAAAATATTTGCACTCATATTTGTTTTTGTGAAGTCAGTCACATATAAGTAAAAGTCCTTAGCAGGTTGCCAATAACTTTCAAGGAGGGATATATGTCGGCAAGTTTCTTTCTCCTGCTCCTCGTGGTATTCCCTGCGGCTTATGGTGACGTCACTTCTGCCTGACTCGGCTTCCTCAAAGGAACATTAGCATAGTCTGTATTGTATACAAATAAGAACCTAAATCAAATTTCAGGAACATGACGGAACTAAAACCAAATGCCTTCCAGTTGGAAAGTATTGTTTCTTCCTTTCAAAAATCTTGATTCTATTGCCCAAAGCCACCCCTAATGAACTGGCATCTTCAGTATATCATGAAGTAGAGGCAGCGAATCAAGCAATGAATGTCTGTTGCCCAAATGCGCGAACTTCCTATTTTTTATTATCATTTCTAATAAATGTTGTGCCTTCCATAATAGATAGCTGTGTAACTGGGTCTCGTAGTCATTCAGGATTATAACTTCTATCAAGAAATTTATTAGCAAGTTCTTCTGCTTTGGTCTGAAAATCTATCAATTTTATGGGAGTCTCATATATTCCCCTTCTGGAATACTTTTAATCCAAGTTGTGTTTGCTAGCAGACTACAATTATGAAATACTGAATACTTCATTTTTAAAAAAAAAAAAAAAATCTCTCTTCCTTAGTGCCTAATAGCTTAAAGACAATGTATTGGCCTGGAGTCAACCTGACTAGTACAGTGGATGCCCACATCATTATCACTGGAATGAGACACAGAGAAAATCAATAGAGATTCATTGAACCTGCGCCAAATTAAAAACAGGTCACTAGCGGAACAGGCACAGTGTTAGCAAATAAAATCCTTATTGTAGCAGACTTATTCCCAGCGGAATCCCCAGTTATTCAGGGAAAAATAAAACAGGAAACAAGTAGATTAGAAATAAACTATGTGTTTGGGTTGGGCATGGATCCAATTGGATTCAGTGAGAACTGGCATCAGAAATATTAGTACAGAGAAAAAGGATTGATTTTTTTTTTTTTAAAAAAGACCATTTCATTTAGACTGTGGGGCCGATTCACTAACTTCGAGTGAAGGATTCGAAGTAAAAAAACTTCGAATTTCGAAGTTTTTTTGGGCTACTTCGACCATCGAATGGGCTACTACGACCTTCGACTACGACTATCGAAGGATTCGAAGTAAAAATCGCTCGACTATTCGACCATTCTAGTCGAAGTACTGTCTCTTTAAAGAAAACTTCGACCCCCTAGTTGCCATCTAAAAGCTACCGAAGTCAATGTTAGCCTATGGGCAAGGTCCCCATAGGCTTGGCTAACTTTTTATGATCGAAGGATATTCCTTCGTTCGTTGGATTTAAATCCTTCGAATCGTTCGATTCGAAGGATTTTATCATTCGATCGAAGGAATAATCCTTTGATCGTTTGATCGTACTATCTGCGCTAAATCCTTCGAAGTCGAAGGATTTCAATTCCCAGACGAATATCGAGGGTTAATTAACCCTCGATATTCGACCCTTAGTGAATCAGCCCCTTAATGTATTTATTCACATGACGGCAATGCACATACACTCACAGGGACCCACATACCCGCCCAGTCAATGAGCTAAATAAATGCATAACAGGAAATTGCAAGGGCATCTGTTGGCTGCTGGCACCACTGAAGACCTTTTTATCTTAGTGAATGGATGTATCAACGGAAAAAAATCACAGACCATTCCTTTCTTTTCCAGTTATGTTTATTGGTATCTAAAAATTAAACAGTAAAAAAATCCACAAAATATTGACTTACAATAAAGCCCATCGGTTTACATAATAAAAGAAAACAATTATTATTACATTTCATTTCAATCCAATGATAATAAAGCAACAAATGCCAACTTGAACAAAAATTCATCAAGGAAAAAATAAATGAATACAGAATAAAAATAAATAAAATCTTCCTCTCTACTAACCAAGCAAATAAAAACATTTGCTATATTAATGGACACAATTATCAAATCATCTATTTATTTTGGAACATCAATGGACGAGTAAAAAGAGTCTTCATCAGAATTGTACATAAACTTTTTAATAATAACTTTATCCTCAGACTGCAGAATGTCAAAGTAGGGAGACCGAAGTTTCAAAAAAATTTCCCTAAAACCATTATGACCATATCTAAAACCAATTGCACAGAGCATTCCATTCTTTTTTTGTGTTGACATTGCTGTGAATAGGGAGCTCAGCCAGCTAGATTCTAGTAGAGGCTTCTTTGGGGATAAACATTGAAAAGAATTCCCGCCCCACTGCCCTTTCTCCCCCAGCCAGTGTATTCCAGTGGTGCCAAACCTTTTTTTTTTTGCACTACAGACCAGTTACAAGCAAGACAATTTTTATGAGGACCTGGGGGGGGATGTACTGTAGATGCATGGGTGCATTTCTGGCTTACCAAAAAAATGGTCCGAACTGTATTTTGGTCCTTATTGCGATCAGTAGAAAGCTTCCTGGGCTTTGCACAATTGTTGTCATGGCAAAGGTGCATCAGGGAGTTGGGATTGCAGGTAATTTTTCATTGTTTTTGCAACTATTATATACTCCAGCTGGTACCAGAGGCGGCACAGTTTGGCACAGTTTGGCACAACCCATGGCCCACCATTGGTCAGCGGCACAGTGGTTGGGTATCCCTGATGTATACCATTCAAGGTCAGAGATTGTCAGCCACAGGGAACCAAGGAAGTCCAGTATGTAGCAGTTGGTTCTGGGCAGGCAGCATAAATATAAAGAATATAGAAAAACATGGAGGGCAACTAGTACTGCACATTACACCAGCATAATAAGGGGATCCAGAGGTGAGCAATACAACTGAATTAGGTACTGTTTTATTATTACAGAGAAAAATGAAATCATTTTTTAAAATGTGGATTATTTGGATAAAACGGAGTCTATGGGAGATGGCCTTTCCATAATTCGGAGCTTTCTGGGTAATGGGTTTGCAGATAACGGATCTCATGCCTGTATTAAAGCCATAATGTCAGACAATAAAACAATTCTGGATGTATCTGTTTTATGTAAACATTATTAGTGTGTTGATATCTCCCTGTATATATGACAAAAACACGTTTTGAGCATTTGGCTGAATCAATAGGTTCACTTCTATTGTCCTGCAGGTTTAATTACAGTTTTCGGAGGTCTAGCAAGGGATTCAAATTAGGGTCAAAAAATAACTTGCTGCATTAAATGCATTTATTGTTTTTTTTTTCTCTTCGACCGGTTTCTTTCCAGGGGCTATTGACTTAATGGATTTTTCCCTCCCTTAAGTAAAGGCTTTATAGCCAAGTTCACAAAATAAATTGTAGGACTGATACATTTCCGACACATTACGCTGGATGTGTTTTAAAGGGTAAGTCAAACATACCTACAATTCACCATTATGTTGTATTCTTTGTTTAACATGAAGAGCAATATATAATTTTATAGTCTGAGACTCTTTATTTTGATTAAAAAATGTGGTTTGTTTTGTATTTTTGCTTGAGTGCTGTGGGTTTGTAAAGCGAGTCAGTAACCTAAAGGTGGTCATACACGTTACAATTACTATCTTTCCAGTGACCATTGGTTTTCGGAAAGATCGTTCATTTTCTCAACTAACATGAAGAGCTGAATTGTCAGCTATTCTGACAGAAACAAAGGAATTATAAATCTATGTGACAAGTCAACATTTACATTTTGCCAATAAAGGAGCACGATAAAAAATTCCATTCTGTCTAATCGGCGAGAAGATATCTAAGGCTTTTATTGGTCTCCTCATCTCCAACCATACACACGACTCGGGCATTAAAGGTCTAATGGAGGCAGTGAGTTTTTTATGATTTAAAAGGCAATGAATGCACAAAGTGACATATTTATACCTTTTCCACTTGAGAAATTGGCACAATGAATAGTTGGCAGAATTGTATTTATGTGCCAAGAGCTGTTGGGTTTAAACGCTTGTCCCTATGTTGCTTAACCATAGCATTTCCTTATTGAGCTACCCGAGGCTTTTGACCATGACCACTGCTGATTAGTGATGGGCGAATTTGTCCCGTTTCGCCACGAAATTCGCAGGAATTCGAAGGAAAGGCTTTGTGCACTTGGGGGTGCCAAATGCTCAGCACCCCCAAGTGATTGTATTGACTTACCTGAAACCCTGGGCCGCTGCTCCTATCAGCAGGAATCTGCACCGGCCCGGAGTTTACCAATGAGCACCACAAAGCGCTTCACTTTCGTCTTCCTCTTTCTTCGAGCAGCTGCGCATGCGCAGTAGAACGAGAAGCCAAACCTTTAACAAAAAAGTCCACTATTACGTTCAATTGCGCATGCATCTGCCCCGGGAAATTTGAAGACAGTAGAAGATGGACGAGGATTGCTCCGTGGTGCTCGCTGGTATAACCCCAGGCCGATGCAGTTTTCTGCAGATAGGAGCACCGGCCCGGGGTTTCGGGTAAGTCAATACAATCACTTGGGGGTGCCTAACATTTGGCCTAACCCTAAGGAGCATGATCTAGCAGTGCACTTCTGCCCGGGGGCAGAATAAATGATCCCTATTGTCTTTAATATTGAGGTTTGTGAATGAATTTGAACTGGACTGGTTTCATTGATATCTAATGCCTTTGTAGCAATGGCATTTTTAAAGTTGTGAAACGGAACTCTTGCGTAATCCAAATGACTTTAAATTGCATGCAGTAAAATCAGTAGAGTGGGAAAGTGATACTGTGCCTTTAAGTTAAAGAATTGCAAATACAGAGTTCAGAAATGTTGTGTGCATGTGTGAGTAAGTGTGTGGTGTACCATGGGATTATCCATATTAAAGCTAGTCAAGCACTCAGAAAGGTAATATTGCCTTAATATTGGCTTGTGCAGTCCATTAACCTCTACCAATGTCACCAATGACCACTATTAAATCACTGGCAAAGAAGCCAGAAATGTAGAATCAGTGATTGGCAGTCAGGTACTTGACAACCAGAACTACAGTCTACGTTATGGAGGTGGTTAAAGGAAATATGAATTATGTTCAAGAGATATTTCCTTTATATAATATATATAATATGTTTTTCTTTTTCTTTCTGTCTGGAGCAGGGCTGCTCCTACAAGGGTGCAACTCAAGCAGTTTATATAAAAGCAAACCAATTATGCTGCATTATCCTCTCCCATTAGTTTTCAGAGTTCTTGGTGTTCCTCGGGTTGAAGCACATCATCTATATTTGCAAACTTTAGGTCCATTTTGCTGAATAAAGGAATGGGATTTATAATCAAACCGCAAAAAGCTAATTCCATACACCCAGGCCCTTTTGTTTAATGTACTGTAAGAGATACTTTCTGTTCTTCGGCGTAGCGATTAACTGCAGCCATGCAGAAAGGCATCCAAAGCACTCAATCCAACTCATTGCGTGTCAATAGGGGCATCGCTTATAACTCTATATGGACAAAGAACAACAACACAGAGCAAATTAAAGTACAGTATTTCAAAAGAAACATAAGAGGCATCTACTTGATTTTGAGCTATTCTCTTTTCCAAGGACAATTTATTGAGTGGAGTCTTTGGGGGTAATCAATTATACAATAGGTCTAGTAACCCATATCAACCAATCAGCAGCAACCATTTACTGGGCATTCATTGAGCAAAACTTTGGTCTTTATGGATTACAAGTGCAAATTGTTGTGCCTTTTATTACCGTAATCGTAAGATATTAATAAGCTATAGTTTGTGGGGCACCAGGAGGCAATGTGAGACAACACAAACTATCACAAAATGGTGAGGAAGTTAAAATCTTTCATGTAAGATAGGTTATGTTGTCTGACAAGCATTAGTGCTTATGTAAGATTTTGGTGGAGAAGAGCAGGACATGGAAAATTCAGAGAAGAAATGTCTCATATACAGTATTTGTAGACTGGAAGCCAAGCCATGTTTATGGGCCACTGCACATGCTCCAGCCATCAGGATATCTTCTGGGATAATTCTATGCTTCCTTCTTTGAGCTAACAGTTTGGGGAAAGCCCTGTCCTGTATCTGCCGGTTAGTAACATGATAACCAACATTAGTGCCCACTTCTTACATATGAATGGAAGCAAATCTTAGCAGGAGTGTTGCAAAAGTGACAACTTCACATTAATTACCCTGGTTTTGGAATAAGCTGTTCGATAGACAGGCGTCCACACGTTTTTGGTCATATTGTTGGTGAAGTCAATCTGATGATAATGATAGTGACAAAGGATGATGCTATTGGCTGTTCCCATTTGAGTGGCCAGTCTGTTGCCCAGCCTGTGGTCTGCTAACCAATGATCATATTTTCAGATATTAGTCTTCATGGTAATGATTTATCATTCTTTATACTGAATGGTAGATTTTCCTTTTTATAAAATAACATATCCGCACCTGTGGCCTGCTTAAAGTTGGCTATACGTGGTGAAAATTGTCCAGATGTTGATCGGGTAGGCTTAAAATTCCCATCGAGGACCATATCAGTTTGTTGAGGTATCCTTGATCCCACCACCTGAATTCCTGGCCATGTGATTCAAGTGTTGGATCCTAGTACCCATAATTGGATAAGCCTGATACCGCTCACTCAAGGTGGGCATATTGGTGCAAGATCTACTCATTCTGCCCATGTTTAGCCACCTTAAGACTTCTGATATCACTAGCCTCGCAGACCTACTAATCTAATTTTCTTCAGTCAGCTACCAAAGCAATGAATTGTCTCCCAGATTTTCTGGTAGCCGGTATACAAAAGTTTTAGAAAGTTAATGCATTCTAATAATTAAAGTATTCAAGGCACATTTGAAAATCGAATATCTTTCAGCGCTGTATCTGTTGGCATCCGACTGCTAGCATTAATGCAATTATCTTCTCTCCTCCATCAACCGTCACAAAGGCACATCCATTACACGAGGTAAATAACAAAGGTAAACGAGATGAATAATTCTTTTTGGTGCCTTGGAACTCCCAGATCCAACCATTTCTAGTGCTAATGGACAGAGCACTCTGGAAAATAACGCAGTGGGAATTTACATTTCAATGCACAGGCGTTTGAAGATTTTTTTTTTTTCAAAGAAGACCTAATTTTATGCAAATGTGATGACTTTAAGCAGAACTCAAAAATCACCTTGCTTTTGGTGAGACCTTTTTGCTGAATATAAGTGGAAAGAGAACAGTTTCATCCCCTCGGAGAATAAAACGACAGCTGTACCTTTCACAAGACATTGCCATCTGCATGCATTACACTAATACAATTATATTCAGGGAATAATCTCTGTTCCTATACCAGTCACAGCTATGGAACAACAGATATAGATGAACCGAAGTTCCCAGAATTCATCATGTAGTTAAGCTAAACGATCAAGCAAAAGGAAAGCATATTACTTGGGCTGATCAACATTAAAAACGATTCCACTTATAGCAAAGGATATGTTCGTGCAGTTGGGAACTGTATGCTCAATATTCTCCAGGGAAAGTAATATAAAGAAGACTAGCCACTAGTGATGGGCGAATTTGTCCTGTTTAAGCAAATTTCCCATGAAATTCGCAAAACGGCGAAATATTCACGAAACGGCGAAAAATTTGCGAAACACATTGAACTCAATGGGTGTCAAAATTATTTTGACACGCATTCATTACGATGCCCGTGACAATTTTTATATGCGCTGTGAAGTTTGGGGGGATCACAGCGGGATTGTTAGCATAAATGCAGGCCACTCCAAGGTGAAAAGAAAAACAGTCCGTTTATTTTGAAAACAAAGAGCTTCCAGCAGCAGTCAAAATGTAACAGAAAGAAAACAGCTTCATTCAGCAACACAAAGTCCAGCAATAAACAAAATAGCTTACTTCAGCGTTTTTAAGTTTCCAGTACCCCCAAGGTACTATCCAGCCTTGGTCTGTGGGGAAAACACCAGGAAAATATCCACCTGGCTATCAGGCCCCACAGGTCTCTGAAAATACAGCCATTCCAACCCAACAGCCCAGCCCTCCTGTGCAGCTCCTTCTCTCACACCTTGCACACCTGCTGCTGATTCCCTTAAACACCCCTTGGCTGTCCAGCCCACCTTCTGGCTGCTTAACCCTCTGGTGTTTCTTAAAGGGAACATTCTTAAATGGATGGCTCAGAACCTAAAAACCGGGGATACATATCTGCCATCCACTATAAATCCCGTCCGGCTTGTACATATCCCCCCCTCTGCCTCAACCCAGGGGAGGTGGAGGCACTAGTAGAGCCTAGACAATGGACTCGGGACAGAGCATCCGCATTCATATGCTGTTTCCCGGGTCTGTGCTCTACAGTATATTTGAACTCCTGGAGTGCCAGGAACCATCGGGTTACCCTGGCGTTTGCCCCTTTCTTCTGTTTCATCCAGGTGAGTGGGGCATGATCAGAGATCAGACGGAATCTCCTACCTAAAAGGTAATAACGGAGGGAGTCCAAGGCCCATTTAATGGCTAGGCATTCTCGCTCAACTATTGCATAGTTTTTCTCCGCTGCAGTCAGCTTTCTACTGAGAAACACTACGGGATGCTCTTCCCCATTAATGACCTGTGATAGGACAGCTCCCAGACCTACGTCTGAAGCATCCGTCTGAACAATAAATTCCTTTGAGAAATCTGGTGCCACCAAAATGGGGTGCTGACAAAGAGCGGACTTGAGTTCGAGGAATGCCTTTTCAGCATCCATGTTCCACTCAACTATGACTGACTTTCGACCTTTGGTCAGGTCAGTCAATGGGGTTGCTACTGTGGCAAAGTTGGGGACAAACCTACGGTAGTACCCAATCATTCCCAGGAATGCTCGTACCTGTTTCTTTGTTTTAGGGCGGGGCCAGTTCTGGACAGCATCTACCTTATTTAGCTGGGGTTTTACTAGCCCTCTACCTACAATGTACCCAAGGTATCTTGCCTCTTCCATCCCTATGGCACACTTTTCAGGATTCACTGTGAACCCACCATTTCTCAGGGAGTCAAGAACTGCCTGGACTTTAGGTAAATGGGACTCCCAGTCCCTACTAAAGATGACAATGTCATCCAGGTAAACGGATGTGTACCTCTGATGGGACCTCAAAAGCTTGTCCATTGCCCTTTGAAACGTAGCTGGGGCAGTTTGTAAACCAAAGGGCATTCTTTTATATTGAAAATGGCCATCTGGAGTGGAGAATGCTGTTTTCTCTTTTGCCGTCTGGGTTAGGGGTATTTGCCAGTACCCCTTGGTGAGGTCTAAAGTGGTAATATAACGGGCAGGACCTAACCTCTCAATAAGTTCATCTACCCGGGGCATAGGATAGGCATCAAATTTGGAAATTTCATTGAGTTTTCTGAAATCATTGCAGAATCGCAGAGTACCGTTGGGCTTGGGTACCAACACAATGGGGCTTGACCATTCACTCTGTGATTCTTCAATAACCCCTAACTCCAGCATTTTTTTTACCTCCTCTGAGACAGCCTTCCGGCGAGCTTCTGGAATGCGGTAAGGTTTGAGACACACCTTTACTCCCGGCTCTGTAATTACGTCATGCTCTATGACATTAGCGATCCCAGGCAAATCAGAGAAAATATCTTTGTTTCTCTGCAGAAACTCCCTAACTTGCTGGGTCTGGGCTTTTGACAATGCTGTAGCTACCAGGACATTGTCAGCACCAACCTGAGACTCAAGTTTCCCACTAGCCAGTGCTGAAACTGGTTCTCTATCCTTCCAATGCTTTAACAAATTGATGTGATAGATTTGGTAGGGCTTTCTCTTACCAGGTTGGTGAACCTTATAGTTTACCTCACTCACTTTTTCTACAATTTCAAATGGGCCCTGCCATCTGGCCAAGAATTTGCTCTCTACAGTGGGGATTAACACTGCTACTCTATCTCCCACCTGAAATTGCCTCACCTTAGCGGACCGGTTGTATACCCGGCGCTGAGCTTCTTGGGCACTTTGCAAGTGTTCCTTAACCAGTGGCATCACTCCAGCGATCCTTTCCCTCATTTTAGAGATATACTCCAAAACACTTTTGTGGGGTGTAGCTTCACTCTCCCAAGCCTCCTTTACAATATCAAGCAGTCCCCTTGGCCTGCGCCCGTACACTAACTCAAAGGGAGAGAACCCTGTGGATGCCTGAGGCACCTCCCGAATTGCGAATAAAAGAGCAGGTAACAGACAATCCCAATCCTTACCATCTTTTTGTACCACTCGCTTAAGCATGGTTTTTAAGGTCTTATTAAACCGTTCCACTAAGCCATCTGTCTGAGGATGGTAGACAGACGTACGTAACTGCTTTATCTGGAACAATTTGCACACACCTGACATCACCTTTGACATAAATGGGGTACCCTGGTCAGTAAGTATCTCCTTGGGAAACCCTGTCCTTGAAAACATCAGAAACAGCTCATGGGCAATGGCTTTAGATGTGGCATTCCTTAAGGGAATAGCTTCCGGGTATCGGGTGGCATAATCAAGGATTACCAAGATATACTGATGCCCTCGGGAAGATTTTACCAGGGGGCCTACCAAGTCCATTGCTATACGTTCGAATGGTACTTCAATAATGGGTAAAGGCACCAAGGGGCTGCGAAAATGAGAAGCCGGAGCCGTTAACTGGCAGGTGGGACAGGATGCACAGTAAGTTTTTACCTCGGATTTTAAACCTGGCCAGAAAAAACGGTCTGTGATTCTTGCTTCGGTCTTCTCTGCCCCCAAGTGTCCACCCAGTGCATCATCATGCGCCAGGTCAAGTACCATTCGTCTGTATGGCTTTGGAACTAACAGTTGTTCCACCACCTCCTCACGGACCTTGGTGACTCTATAGAGTAGATCGCCATTTACAGCGAAGTGCGGCCAACGCTTCTCTGCACCTGGTTCTTGGGAAACCCCATTTATCACAACCACTTGTTCTCGGGCATTAACCAAGGTAGGATCCTGCATCTGGGCAGTGCTAAAGGCTCCCCTTGACACATCTATATCAGGAGATACGGGGCTTAATGAATCATCCTCATCATCCTCCCCAAGCATTACCTGTAATGGGAAGAAATCCCCCCCTCAGAGGACGGCTCGGGCCTCTGGCCAGGATCCTCAATTACCTTATTACCCTTTTCCAGAGTTTGGGGCTGTGACACAATATCATTTTTACATTCATGCATTATATCATTTTCAGAACCCCTTGGGTTTTGGGAACCCACCCTCAAGTCAGTGGTTTTCTTCTCCATACTGTCCCATAATTCCCAGAACTTTGGAAAGTCACGCCCCACAATAACGGGGTGTAGCAGTTTACTCACCACTGCCACCTCATGCACCACGGATTCCCCATCAACAGTGATGGTCACTGGGACTAGCGGGTAAGACCGGGTATCTCCGTGAATGCAAATTACCCGGAGTGACTTGGACACTGGTTCAAATTTGCCAATAACACTGTCCAATACCAGGGTCACCATGCTCCCCGAATCCAAGAGAGCCTTGACTGGAACCTGATTAATGTAGACAGTGCACTCAAACTGCCCCTCAACTGAGTCAGGGCATGCAGTGCAAACTTTGTGGGCATAACAGGACAGTTGCTGGAGAGCCCCACACTCCATGGGCTCATCCTTCAATGGGCATTGTGCTCTAGTGTGGCCCCAGGTTTGACACCTCCAACATTGCACATTCCCCCCCTTCCAGGGTGAAGAGGTATCTGTGGGTACCCCTTGTCGGGCAGGGGGTGAAACGTCTCCACTTTCTTTCACACTGAGCCCAGGACTCTGCGGGGAACTTTTCCGGGCTGGCGTAGATTTCTCTGGACGTGAGCTGGTGAACGGTCGATGACCGGTGGGAGCAAGTAGTTCCTCGGTAGCCGTGTACCTCTCAACCATTTCGACCAGCTGATCCGCAGTTTTGGGGTCCCCATGACTCACCCAACGCTGCAGGTCAACAGGGAGGGACCGAAGATAACGATCTGTCACAACCCGCTCCACAATTTGGGGTCCATTCAGATCCTCGGGTTGCAGCCACTTGGTAACCAAATGGATAAGGTCATGCATCTGTGATCTAGGCGGTAGTTTAGTTTGATACTTCCACTTGTGTACCCTCTGAGCTCTTACTGCAGTGGTTACCCCTAGGCGGGCCAGGATCTCTGCTTTTAGCCGATCATAATTCATGGCGTCATCTGGGTTAAGATCGTAATACGCCTTTTGTGGATCGCCAGACAGAAATGGAGCTATTAGGCCGGCCCATTTATCTCGGGGCCACCCTTCTCGCTCTGCAGTCCTCTCAAAGGTGGTAAGAAAGGCCTCCACATCATCCGTGGGACTCAGCTTTTGGAGAAAATGACTTGCCCGGGTGGTTACCGGGTTCCCCTGGGCCATGACAATGGACTCCCGTCCAGGAGCAAACTGCTGGACAGCCTCAGCCAACACCTTGGCTTGATTAATTGTAGCCTCTTGTAAGGCAGTTGCCTGTGAAGTTGCAGACTCTCGCAACGCCAATAATTGAGCATCTGTGGAGTGCTGGTGGTTAATGATAGCTTCGTGTAAGGCAGTTACTTGTAAATTTACAGACTCTCGCAAAGCCAATACTTGAGCCTCCAGGCTCTTTTGCTGGGCCTCTATAGCCTGCTGCTGCACCTCTGTAGCCTGTTGCTGCACCTCTGTAGCCTGTTGCTGCACGACCATGCTCTGCTGAAGCTGCACTGTAGCGCGAGACATTTGCTGCAACAGTTCCTCCATCTTTAGCAAAAATAGGATACTGTCTCTTTAAATGTCAGTTTTCAGAAAAAAAAAAAACGTTTCCTTTTTTTTTTCTTTGGTAGTGCCTGCCCGCATCCGAGCACCAGTTGTGAAGTTTGGGGGGATCACAGCGGGATTGTTAGCATAAATGCAGGCCACTCCAAGGTGAAAAGAAAAACAGTCCGTTTATTTTGAAAACAAAGAGCTTCCAGCAGCAGTCAAAATGTAACAGAAAGAAAACAGCTTCATTCAGCAACACAAAGTCCAGCAATAAACAAAATAGCTTACTTCAGCGTTTTTAAGTTTCCAGTACCCCCAAGGTACTATCCAGCCTTGGTCTGTGGGGAAAACACCAGGAAAATATCCACCTGGCTATCAGGCCCCACAGGTCTCTGAAAATACAGCCATTCCAACCCAACAGCCCAGCCCTCCTGTGCAGCTCCTTCTCTCACACCTTGCACACCTGCTGCTGATTCCCTTAAACACCCCTTGGCTGTCCAGCCCACCTTCTGGCTGCTTAACCCTCTGGTGTTTCTTAAAGGGAACATTCTTAAATGGATGGCTCAGAACCTAAAAACCGGGGATACATATCTGCCATCCACTATAAATCCCGTCCGGCTTGTACAGCGCGTCTATTTTGTCCAAATGCATTAAAGTCAATGGGTGTTCGAATAATTTTGACGCGCAACAATTTTTATGCACGCGACTATTCTGACACATGCCCAAATTTTTCTCAGGCAAATTTTTGTCGCACTTTCACAAACGTATTCGCCCATGGCGAAACGCAGTAATTCATCGCAAACTTGCGTCTGTCGAATTTATTCACCCATCACTACTAGCCACTTCTTTTCCCAGAAGCTTTCGTGTAGCACAATTTCTAAGATCCTGATGTGGAGGGCTCTCAGTTAATCACATTTATGTGGAAGGCACTGAAAAGATACAAAATAGTTATTTGAAGTTAAAAAAAAAGTATACAGTAGAACCCCCATTTTACGATTTTCAGGGGACCAGAAAAAAATAGTGTAAAAATTCAGGAAAATGTGAAAACAGGGAAACGTATTGTATGTAAAACAATGTAAAATGAGGGAAAACTTAAATCAGGGAATGCAAAATTGAGGTTTCATTGTATTCTTATATGTCACCATAGGGAATTTCTAGTTTTAAGTGTTTTGAGCTTTGCATAGTAATCACCAGTTCTCTATATACAGGTATGGGATCCATTATCCAGAAAACCCCAGGTCCAGACCATTCCGGATAACAGGTCCCATAACTGTATAAACCAGCCTAAGACACATCTCATCACACCTAGAACAACATATAGAAATGACTTATGGCTAAAGGTATAACCGGCATTTTCTGTACCAGAAGTGCATAGGTGGATTTTGCCACAAAATTCTGTGTTTTGGGGTAAAAATCTGTTTGTACGAGAATTGACAGGCAGTTGCCATTCACAATAATAGTAGACAGCACGAGACAGGTGTTCACAGGTGAAGAAAATTACCTGTAGGATATTAGACTTGCCTAATCTGTCATCACACCCCACAGAAATACCTTAACCCCCCACTTTAATCTGCTCTAACATATTTCATTATCCGTGGCAAATTTGTTCAATCACCACTGAAATCCAACCGTTCACCACCTAATCCGGGGGTCCCCAACCTTTTTTACCTGTGAGCCACATTCAAATGTAGAAAGAGTCGGGAAGCAACACAAGCATAAAAATTGTTCTGGGTCACTGAAACTTGCAAAACTTGCCTCCAAGCCAATAACTTAAAAATAAGCACCTGCTTTGAGGCCTCTAGGAGCAGCATGCAAGGGGTCGGTGAGTAACATGTTGATCACGAGCCACTAGTCAGAGAACACTGACCTAATGCTAACACCATAAAATATGCCACCACCATAACCTTTCCTAAGCTCAACCCTTTCCCTAGAGCTCCATCCAAACCACTTGCATCCTTTAACTCTACTTTTGTATATGTGCTAGTCAAAAACTTTTGCACTGAAGCAGTTTCTGGTCTGCAAAATACATTCAATTGTTTTCAGCCTGCAATCTTGGTGGATTCATGTTGTATTGGGTCTTTTTTCCATTGAGTGGAGAAAGGACCAGGTAGAACATTAGCCATAGGCTCATTGTACATCCATGCATCATGTTGGTATGACTGATAATAAGCACCGGAAATGGAAACTTTTGCTTAGCTCTGTGGATAAGTATTGCAGAACCTTTGGTAAGTTCAGGAAACACTCTGTTAATTGGAATCCTGTTCAATCTGCACCCAGTGATTGTCATAAGAGAGTACCAAGAGGTCCTGCTGGCTGGCGAGACTGTCCTGAGTTATTTGACTTTTCTCTACAGTGTTTTGCCTTTCAGTATACTGCCATTGGCACAATGTATAAAAGATTTGCATCATACAGGGGAACGTAAGCGGTTATGCAAGAATCAGCACTTATCTTAGGAAGAACAGAACCAGCAGCTGTGAGCTTATTTATCTGCTAGACAAGGTTTACAAAATGATGTCTTAAAACAAATTAATACGACTGAAGCAGTTTGACTTTTTCCAAGGCTGCATTTCTACAGATATGGCTGGATCTGAAAGCCGTGCATCACAGACACCTTTTCTGAAATGTTCAAGACTTAAAGGGATTCTCTTTGCATTTTGTTGGCACTTTTCAGCCCAGCATCACTATTATCTGTATTCAACCAAAGGCAGCTGATTTACTGTCATATCAGCTCAGCTCAGTCTAGGACAGATAAACCTACATTTCCTGCAATACCACTACATTCACTGGTATTTTTTCCAGTAATTTACTAATACAAACACATTTAGAACATAAACACGTGTGTGTCTAGAGGGTCCATGGACCCTGGTACAAAAATGGGCAAGGTCCTCTTCATATCATACCTATTGTATATCCTTAATAACGACTAGTTTCTTAATCCCATCCCCTTACATACAGTATATATTGCTTTTGCATTGTGAATGGGCCCCTTTCTTATTACAGATATTTCTTCTTCTTCATTGTTGGCCCCATTGCATTTTCAACCCATAGAAACATAGTAAGTTAGGTTGAAAAAAGACACACATCCATTAAGTTCAACCTCTTAACTTTTTTTAACCTGCCTAACTGCTAGTTGATCCAGAGGAAAGCAAAAACCCCCAACCCCCCAAAAAAATTCCTTCCTGACTCCAAATAGGCAATGGGACCAGTCCCTGGATCAACTTGTACTATAAGCTATCTCCCATAACCCTGTATTCCCTCACTTGCTAAACACCATCCAACCCCTTCTTAAAGCTATCTAATGTATCAGCCTGTACCACTGATTTAGGGAGAGAATTCCACATCTTCACAGCTCTCACTGTAACAAACTCCTTCCATATATTAAGCCAGAACCTCTTTTCTTCTAATCGAAATGGGTGACCTCATGTCAGCTGGAAAGACCTACTGGTAAATAAAGCATTAGAGAGATTATCATAAGATCCCCTTATATATGTATACATAGTTATCATATCACACCCTAAGTGCATCATCTCCAGTGTGAACAACCCCAACATGGCCAGTCTTTCCTCATAGCTAAGATTTTCCATACTTTTTACCACCTTATTACCTTTTGGTAAAATCCAAAATGCATGATATGTAGTTTTAGTACAAAGGAACTCTATCAGTCCATGAGCAGGTGGCAAAGTACATTGACCAGCTGTCCCTGTTATTTGAAGGTATCAGAAGAAGGTGGTCCTACTGAACTTTCCTCCATAAGCACTAAGATATACTGTATAAGACTACATTAGTATGAAGTATGTCGTAATTTCGAGAGTTCTGGATAATAGGTTTCTGGATAACGAATCCCATACCTGGATCTCCATACAATTTAATGTCCCAGCATTGTCTACTGTAGATGCTACCCAGTTGCCTAGAAGCCTAAACACAACCAGTAAAAAGCCCTATAGCTTCAAAGACTCTTGAAATTCCCCATATGTTTCTTATCCACTTTAGACCAGGGAAGTAGGATGGTGTTTAAGGTCCTACAAAGACAGAAGAGAGGTCTTCAAGATATGCAGGTCACAGTAAAATAAAAGCAGATACAACTGGATGGCCACAAGTGCTTATGAAATAGTTACAGAAGATCCCACCAAAGTTGTAACTATACAGGCTGCAAGGTCATGACATGACAGTTGGGCACTGGGGTCTTAGGGGCACCCCCTGGCTCTAAACACATAGTTTTTTCACCACAGTAAAAGACAGGAACTGTATGATGAAGAGCAAATTTTATGATGCTACACACTAGTAGAGAGATATATGGTGAATGGCTTAGAGTCAGATGAAGAAGGTTTATTCAGAACAAAGGTGTTTGGATGAAGTAAGGACGGGTCCGTGCAGACAATTTTCAACCAGAGACCATTGACCTCTAGCTGTTCCCATAGTCAGTGTTGCATTTTCTTTGAATAACTCAGCATTTTATTGTATTCTATCATTCGTTGCCTTAATCTGCTAAATAAAAATTATTCTAACAGCTCTTTGTGTTCTGTTGCTTGTAAAGAAAAGGAACAAATGTTCTTGGCAGTAACTTCCAAAGCAGGAAGGTCGTTCTTAATCAAACAATTATTTCACTTAAAAATGTTATTAAAGGAAAACTATACCCCCCAAACAATGTAGGTCTCTATTAAAAGATACTGAGTAAAACAGCTCATGTGTAAAACCCTGCTTCATGTAAATAAACCATTATCATAATAATATACTTTTTTAGTAGTCTGTGCCATTGCGTAATCATAAATAGAAAATTGCCATTTTAAAAAATAAGGGCCGCCCCCTGAGATCGTAAGATTCACTGTGCACACATACAAACCACATGTAAGGTCACATGAGCCAATTAACAGACAGAGTTCTGCCTTTTGCTTCCCCACTTCTTCCTGTTACAGTTAGAGTTGTAGTATTTCTGGTCAGGTGATCTCTGAGGCAGCACAGATAGAGTCACGAAATGGTGGTTCAAGGCAAGAGATGTAAAAGGGCAATATTTATGTAAATATATATTCCAGTTTGGTAAGATTCTTTAATATGTCATTCAATTTGATATAAACTATCTGTTGCTTAAGTATTCATTTTGGGGGTATAGCTTTCCTTTAAGAGCCAAACTCTGCACTCTTGTGCATGGCGACGTTTCCAAAAGAAATACACTGCACATCATAAGTTATGCTTATTATCAAATAATAACAGGCACGCAGTCTGTTGAGCTAGTATGGAACATCTTTTTCCCATGCAAAATAATCCTGTAGTCGGCAGTTTTAATTGACAAACAGCACAAAAACCGTCCAGAGAGCACATGGATACCCTTGTTTCTATCTCTACAAGCTCTGATTTACTGACAGCCCAACAGCTGCTGGGACAAACAAAAAATTTTTTTTATAAATTGAGTTTTTGGAATGCTTTAAGGACTCTTTTTTCCTGTGGTTCTAGTGCAAGGGGTGGAGCACTAAGGGGAGTAAGGCGGGGGCTCCCCCTGCTGTTCATAAGTATGATTGTTTCCCTGCTCAGCAGTTAGGGACCATCTGACAATTCCTATCCACAGCAGTAAATGAAGGGAGAATTGCACTGCATACAGTCAGGTTTCTTATAAAAACAGTACACATTTTTTAATTAAAGTATATTGGAGATAGGTTTCTTTTTCATTAAAGAAAGTAAAAATGGGATTTTATTTTTTTTGCCTTTACATGCCCTTTAATAAATCAGATGAAAGTGAGTGTAGAACTGGCAAGACCAGGGATGACGTTGATGTAGTTGGCCAGCTTAAATATATTGCAATATATGGACAAACAATCCCTGTTTTGTTTAAATCAGAAGGCATTATTTAGCTCAAGGCACAAAATGCCTCCATGCACTTAATATATTGATAATTGGTTAAATGCAGAGGACTCTTGTATTTGTCTGTCCAAATCACCCACCTATTTATAGTATGTAGTTAATGTTGTAGCTGCAAGTGCTTCATATATAAATGAACACATCAGATGTGCTCTTTCTCCTCATAATAGGAATATGCCCTTTCTGGACTTCTCAAAAACTGACCCTGTATTTACAAATATTGCATAATCGGCACCAATAATAATTTTAAGAATGGGAAAGGGCCATACACTATAAAATCCACTCTTTTGGCAAGGTCACCAAATGAGCAAATCTTTCCCCTGATATGCCCACCAAACGCAGGTGATATTGACCTAAACCAATTATCAGGCCCTAGGGACCACGTCAACTAGCTGATGTCGTCCTCGATTGGAGGGGATAATCAAACCTGCCTGATCAACATCCGGCTGATTTTTGGCCAGATGTCGATCTGGGAAACCTGCGGAGGGACCCATACACAGACAGATAAGGGACCCAAATCTGCAGCTTAAATCTGTTTAGACCACAAGGTCCCAAACTGTTGACTGGGGGACTCAACGTAAAGGTCAAGCTTTGGGGTGAATGCTAAATTGCTCTCCAAGAAACTCCTGGAAACCAAGGCCAAACACTAGAAAGGGTTTTGGGGTGAACCCTTATCTCTTGCAAGCATAGTGCAATGCAGTTGATACAGCAAAGTGGTATGATAGCCATATAGTAAATTAAGGGGGCCATAGGCTACACTTTGGACCTCAATAGATAGTTTGAGCCAAACTAGCCACAAAAACACTACTCTAGATTTTAAAAAGTGTTGTGATGAGCTACAGAGGTGTATTTGGATAAGTCCAAGATAAGTCTGTTTACAGTACAGGTATGGGACCTGTTATCCAGAATGCTCTGGACCTGGGGTTTTCTGGATAACAGATCTTTTCATAATTTGGATCTTCATACCTTAAGCCTACTAGAAAAGAATTTAAACATTAAATAAACCTAATAGGCTGGTTTTGTTTCCAATAAGGATTAATTATATCTTAGTTGGGATAGAGAACAAGTTACTGTTTTATTATTACAGAAAAAAATGAAATCATTTTTAAATATTTGTATTATTTGGATGAAAGGGAGTCTATGGGAGATTCCATAATTCCATAATTAGGAACTTTCTAGATAACGGGTGAGGGAATCTGACCTGTTTCGCTTTGCCGAAAATTCGATGAACTACAAAAATTTGCCGAAATGCATTGAAGTCTTTGGGGCAAATTCACTAAGCGCCGAAGCGCCGAACGCTAGCGTTACTTCGCTAGCGTTTGGCATTTACGTTACTGCGCAAATTCACTAACGAACGCTGGCGTAGTTTCATTAGTGTTACTTCGCACCCTTACGCCTGGTGAAGTTTCGCTAGCGACGTAACTACGCAAATTCACTAATGCGCGCAGTGTACTGAACGCTACCTTTTACGCTAGACTTCCTTCGCCACCTCAGACCAGGCGAAGCGCAATAGAGTAGATAGGGATTGCTTCGAAAAAAGTCAATTTTTTTTCTAAGTCCCAAAAAACGCTGGCGCGTTTTCTACATGATGGCTGATAGGCTGAAAAAGATCGAGAATTTTTTTGGGGCTCCCCTCCTTCCCCCCTACATTTCCTGACTCATGGCAACTTACCTAGAGAGTGGGCACATGTGTAGGGCAAAATAAAAATTTTATTTGATGTTTTGAAGGTTTTGTAGGCATTTGTAGTGCTGATACGTATTCCTCCATTGAAATTTGAATTTGGCGCCGTATGCAAATTAGCCTTCGCTAGCGTAACTTCGCTTTACTTAGCGAATCAACGCTAGCGCAACTTCGCAACCTTATGCTACCCCTGAGCGAAACTTCGGATTTTAGTGAATTTGCGAAGCGCTGGCAAAACTACGCCTGGCGAAGTGTGGCGAAGTGCGGCAAAGTGCTGCGCAGTTACGCCTGGCGCAACAACGAATCTTAGTGAATTTGCCCCTATGGGTGACAATTTTTTTTTGCCGTGCGACAATTTTTTACACCCAATGGAGCCCATTTTGCTCATCATTATGGATAACGGATCCCATACCTGTACCGGTATCTGTCAACACTATTACTATGAGCTTTTCCCATTCTTCAGATGGATTATTCTCGTTACCAGTTATTGGTTCTTGTAAATTTCTTCTTGCATTTCTGTAAACATCTTATATATTATATATTTATAATCTGTTATAGACCCATACAATTTTAGCCCTTGTCCAGTTTCTCCTGTGCATAAATACACACCTTAACATTTTTATGTTATTTGTATGCGGCCAAACACAATGGGGTTAACTCAGGAAAGAGATCAGAAATGCCTGTTTTTGCACATAGAGCAATTTCATTATCTTACGCAGGAAAGGGCAGATGGCGCATGCTTGATACAACGTGTAACGCCAGCCTTGTGCCATCACCTGAACCGATTACTTTGGCCAATAAATAAGCAATTTCTTCTCGTCAAGCTCTTCTTCCTACTATGTGCAAAATGCTGCGGGTTATGTATGAAGAAGATTAAAGCTGCACCTAATTTGCTCTGGCAGCCACAGCATAATGTTGATTATTTGAGTTTCTTATCTGTAGATATGAATGTCAGCTCAAGCCAAGGAGATTTACAGAGTCTGATGCAATTCTACGGGATGCTGGCAGCCGCAAGATGCATACACTGATGCATAATATTTATATTAATATGTCTTTTAAATGCTCCGATAATCATAGCCTGAGTATTTCCAAATGTGATGTAAATATGACCTCAAGGTTCTGCACAAATGGTTGACAGTTGCCTGTGCCATATTCCCATATTTGTACCTAGTTCATGTTCCCATTTCAGTCCCTGAACTAAAACTAAGATACATGCAGCTCCCTCTTTGGAGTGAGTCACATTTATCAATATTCGTCTTTGTCTAAAAATGCATGTGTGTTTATGCAGAACTTATTATATTTAAAGGGGTTCAACAGCTCCCATTTACCCAGAAACATTGGTGCAAGCCCCTTTTAACTGAAAACAAGGTGACATATATGGGAAAATAGGGTTTTACAAGTCACTCTGTATGCTAGGAGTCGGCAGGGGTGGGAGCATTGCTATGAGTCAGCAGGGGAGGGAATATTGATAAATGTCAGCAGGGGGGGAGCATTGCTAGGAGTTAGCAGTGGAGGGTGCATTGATAAATGTCAGCAGGGGAGGCAGCATTGCTAGGAGTTAGCAGCGGAGGGTACATTGATAAATGTCAGCAGGGGAGGCAGCATTGCTAGGAGTCGGCAGGGGAGGGAGCATTGCTAGCAGTAGGCAAGGGAGGGAGCATTGCTAGGAGTCAGGAGGGGAGGGAGCATTGCTAAGAGTCAGCAAGGGAGGGAGTTTTGCTAGGAGTCAGCAGGGGAGGGAGCATTGCTAGGAGTCGGCAGGGGAGGGAGCACTAGCAGAGGAGGGAGCAATGCTAGGAGTCGGCAGGGGAGGGAGCACTGCCAGGAGTCAGGAGGGGAGGGAGTATTGCTAGGAGTCTGCAAGGTAGGGAGTATTGCTAGGAGTCAGGAGGGGATGGAGTATTGCTAGGAGTCAGCAGGGGAGGGAGCATTGATAAATGTCAGCTGTAGCAATTTAAATTCAATTTAACTGAACTGGTGTTCTGATTGCAGAAGGCATAACATCATAAAGCAATTAATGAGGATTCTGTGGCATTTCACATTAGACGAGGTTCTATTCCATAGCTAACAAGGATATCATTTTTAATGTGATTAAAAGTAGAGTTAGTTATCCAAAGAGAGTTGCCTTGGTGTTATGAGGGAAAGAACAGAGTGACGATGTAAAGGGAAAGCTTTTAAAATATAGGGGTGATTTCTGAAGAATGACACTTTTTAGCATCAGAGGCTTTTTTTGTCATCTGTATATAAAAAACAGTTTTTGTTTGACATATCAGTCAAACACATAGACTGCACCTCCTTAAATGGTTGCAAATTCTTTGGAAACTGAATAAACAAACAATGTATGGAAGAAATGCAAACAAGTCGATACTGATGAAGACCTGGTAAGGAATACATGGAGGCTGAATACCAAAGAGGTGCTTAGAATATTGTTTATTTACCATGCAGACAAGCTGATATTGTTGAAGGTAGGAAATATATGGAGCTGATTGGCTGAATACCAGAAGGGGAGCTGAGAATAGTCTATTTTGATGGTTAACAAAAAAAAAGAAAAAACACAGATAAAAACTGAAAGATTAATGAAAACACTGAACTCTGGACATCTGCATTGACTTGTATTCCTATAGTAATCAGATAATTCTTGAACTAATTAGTTTACAGAAGCATCCAGTGCACTTAGCATTAATTATTTGACCCCTTAAAAAGAGGGGAGGGAGACTTGACTAAGTATAAAATTAGATCACAGTTTGAAACTGCTATGAAGATAGATAATCAATACCCGGCCTCCGACAGATTCCTTTGACAGGAGCGTTCTGCTGTTGTTCAAATTGAACAAAAATCATTGGTCCATTCGTTTGTCAAGTGGCCGTGCCAATTAAACCAGCTCCTTGCCAACTGCAGATGCAAAAAGGCATGACCACCCATCACTAGAACTACCCCGATCCTATTAACAAGGAAACATAAACTGTGCAAAGATTCCATGGCAATGGGAATGAATTTAACAGTTACTTAATGTTTTATCCAAATAACCCAAATGTTTAAAAATGATTTCCTTTTTCTCTGTAATAATAAAACAGTACCTTGTACTTGATCTCAACTATGATATAATTAATCCTTATTGGAGGCAAAACCAGCCTGTTGGGTTTATTTAATGTTTGAATAATGTTCTAGTAGACGTAAGGTATGAAGATCCAAATTACTGAAAGATCCGTTAAACCTCAGGTCCCAAGCATTATGGATAACAGCTCCCATACTTGTATAGGAAAACATTGATGTAAACAGCCATAGTTCCAAGAAAATCTATGATTTTTAACCCATGTTTCGCCCTCATCAACCTTAAGGCTGGGCTTTGAGGTGCATCTAGGGGAGCAAATATGCAATCTCCCCACATTTCACCTAACTGGCCTGAAGGCTGAACTCCACCCCAGCCATTGCTCCAGGTTTCTGCCAGAGGAGTCAGCCCCTATGGTTTAGGAACAACTTCTGTATTGTATTACAGGTGTAGGACCAGTTACCCAGAATGCTGGGGAGCTAGGGGGTTCCAGTACCCCTCCCCTCTTGCTTTCTGTATCCCCCTTGTTTATTTTTGTTTATTTCAAAAACTGGAAATAAAGAATATACCAAAAAAAAATTAAATAAACCTAATAGGCTGGTTTTGCCTCCAATAAGGATTAATTATATCTTAGTTGGGATCAAGTACAAGCTACTGTTTTATTATTACAGAAAAATTTGGATTATTTGGTTAAAATTGAGTCTATGGGAGGCGGCCTTTCCGTAATTCTGAACTTTCTGAATAATGGGTTTCCGGATAACCGATCCCGTACCTGTAACAGTAAAAGGCAGAGGAGGAAACATCTGTAAACCAAGAAAGCCCCACTCTTATGTTAGTCCCAAAGAAAAGCAAATAAACTATAAATTGCACTTACTAAGTACATGTACGTGGCACAGGGAGCAATTACTGGAGATTGCAGCAGTTTATGGAAATCACACCAGTATGTGGTTTTCCTGCTTAAGAATGTTTCTATGTGTCCTTTTTGGGCCACTGCTGCATAAAAATCACCCTTCTGGCATTTTCAGAAGGATGTTTTTTTTGGAAATAAATGAGGGCAAATTCAAATATTCTGAAAGCATGTTTTCCATTGGTTTCTGCTCCACTGGGGCAGGGACTGATGAGACTGATGTATAATCTCTAGGAATCACTACAGAATATGTTGGTGCTATATATGAGTAAAGAATAATAATTAGGAAAAAACTTGGTGGGAATTGAATGGCCAAAATAACTCGATATGCCAGTGCACTTAGTGATACTGTAAATCCAATCAGCAAAATGTTAATTCAATACTCATTTCAAATTCTACAGTTTGAGGTCAGGCTGTCCAGTTCTGTTTATAAATCAAATATTTCACTAGATTGTGAAACTGGAAGAACCGTTTGGTAAGAAATCCCGAAGTTACAAAAGCCGTGTACAGTAAATTCCAGCGGGTTACTAAATAATCCCCAAGTGCTATTATTATATTATGCAACCACAAGTCTCCCATTTGGCAGCAGCGAAGAACCAAGATGCCAAATAAGGGAGGAACCATTTATTGGATAATTCACATTAAAATGAATTTTAGCTTATGTCCACATAACACACTCCCTTAGGAAAACAACAGTTCTTGCAAAAAATGACAATTAAGACATTTACAAGACTTTAATTAATATGCACAACAGCACATATCAAATTAACCCTTAAAGGGGTTGTTCACCTTTAAAATAATCATTAGTATGAAGTAGAGAGTGATGTTCTGAGACAATTTGCCATTGGTTTTATTTTTTTATTATTTGTGGTTTTTGAGTTATTTAGCTTTTTATTCAGCAGCTCTCCAGCTTGCACGTTCAGCAATCTAGTTGCTATGGTCCATATTACCCTAGTAACAATGCCTTGATTTAAATAAGAGACTGGAATATGAATAGGAGAGGGTCTGACTAGAAAAGTAACAAAATACATTTGTAGTCTTAGGGCTCTTACTCATGAGCGTTTTTACCTGCGCTCCCCTGCGTTCCGTTTTTCGGCGTTCAGCCGCAGGGGAGCGCAGGAATAGACTCATTTCATTATTTAAATAATGAAATGCGTCTATTCCTGCGCTCCCCTGCGGCTGAACGCCGAAAAATGGAACGCAGGGGAGCGCAGGTAAAAACGCTCATGAGTAAGAGCCCTTACAGAGCATTTGTTTTTTAGATGGGGTCAGTGACCCCCATTTGAAAGCTGGAAAGAGTCAGAAGAAGAAGGCAAATAATTTAAAAACTATAAAAAAGATGAAGACCAATTAAAAAGTTGCTAAGTATTACCAATTCTATAACATACTAAAAATGAACTTAAAGATGAACCACCCAGCAAAAAAAAAATTAGTCCTCTGTAATTACTGAACAAATAAAATATGCCACTCTAAACTCTGTGATAAATACATGAGAAAAGCTTTGTTTTTCCTGTAATTTTCCTGATGATAATTGTAGAACTGAAAAGAGAATTTGGCATGCGATGATCATGTCAGAAAAATCTTCCGCAGGTCCTGATTGTTTTCAGACAATAGATAAATTAGAGGTAATACCGGAAAAGGTGGCGTCATAAACAGATGGAAAGAGTGAGCGTAGAAGAGACAAAATCATAAATCAAATAAGTGAGTGATGTATGTAATCAATTACTAAATAAATCAGCGCTTGTCTGGCTGAGTACGTATTCAGAAACATCAGCATGCTTTCACAAACCAGAAGTCAACATCACGTCAACAAAGGTGAATAGAATATGTTGTATACAGAAGCAAATGAAGGATAATTGCTTGATTTAGTAACCAAAAAAAAGACAACAAGATGTTGGCTGCAATTAACAATAAACAGCCCGTGAATGAAGGACAGATGTTTTTTTAGCAGGAATTCGGAACTGCCACAATTATGAAATAACCTAAAATTGAATATTCTGAAAATATAGAGGTCATGTGTGTTAGGGCCAATTTATTTATATTAATTAAAACTGGGGATGCAACGAATGCAGGATTCGGTTCAGGATTCGGGCAGGATTCTGCTTTTTTTCAGCAGGATTCGGCCGAATCCTTCTGCCTGGCCGAACCGAATCTGAATCCTAATTTGCATACGCAAATAAGGGTTGGGGAGGGAAATCACATGGCTTTTTGGAAGGAAGTAAAAAAAACAGATTTGGTTCGGAATTCGGCCAAATCTTTCACAAAGGATCCGGGGGTTAAGCCGAATCCAAAATAGTGGATTCGGTGCATCCCTAATTATAACTGAAAGACACCCCGGGGCAGATTTACATAGGGTCGAATATGGAGGGTTAATTAACCCTCCATATTCGACTGCCGAATGTAAATCCTTCGACTTCGAAAATCCTTCGATTTAAACGATTAAATCCTTCGAATCGAACGATTTGAAGGATTTTAATCCAACGATCGAAGGATTATCCTTCGACAAAAAAAACAGCCAAGCTATTTAACATAGCTACAGTATATTATTAACAAAATGAATGTACTCTTGGTAACTGTTGACTAGTATTTGTTGTACCATCACTATTATACTTATTCTGTTCCTGGTCTTGTTTGCCTGGGGTTCTGTGTCTGACTTTGCCCTGGGTTCTGGTTTGAGTTCTGTCCTGTCCTGTTCTATACCCATGTGTTTTATTTGTTTTCCTTCCAGTACATGGCCCTTGGTCTGGGTGATCATTTAACAAATACACCTGACCTTTGGCTCATTCACCAAAAATACATATGCAGGTTCTGCACTTCTGAGAGTCACAAAATGATTTTCAATGTAGAAATGTTACAAATTATACCCATGTCCCCATATAGTATGCAACTCAATGTGTTTTATCTATTTGCGGAGGGTGCAAATCTCAGGAGCACAAAGTACAACATGCAAAAAGCATGGTACCTTGTGCCTGCACCCTCTGACATTATGTATCCACCATGCATACATAGTTGCTTTAATACTTAGGCAAACTTAGTGCCTTTAATGACATATGGGGGCTATACTCTTACACTCATAACACAGAGGCCTGTAAGCTCCCAGTTGGAGAGGGGAGCTGCCAGGATCAAGATGGCTCAGAACTGAGGCAGATGGCCCAAGTACCGGGAAAAACAGAAGAGTTCTGTTGTGTGAGGAAAGGAGACAGTAAGATGCTGGTGATGGGTCGGTTTCCACGGATGGGATCAGGTGCTTCATACCCTACTGTGACACTATATGAATGAAATAATTACTATGAGCTTATGGTTGCCTCTTACCAGCAGCTTTTCATTCAAAGAAGTCTTCTGTTTATTGTATTCCTAGGCTGCAGCTTAAAGTGGGGGTGCCTCCGTATATTCAGAGACTGCCAGGACCAGCCCGTACTAATTAATAGTCACTATTCAGATTGTTAGAGCTAAGCCAACTTCCCTCCCCTTAATAGTAGGTACAGCTCTGTGGGGATTCCTTCAACTACTTACCCACAAGGGCCTTCTGTTGACTGTGTCCATCCCTGACCACACTCTGCATTGTCCTATTGTAAAATGATGATCACGCTTGACTGAAACCCAATGGTTTGTCCACTTTAAATACGTCTTTTAGTAGATGTAGAGTTGAGTAGGTGTAGACTGCAAAATTCTAAGATCATTTTCATTTGGTTAATCTGCTTTTCAAGGAGATGTTCCCTGTCATTTCCCCTTTTCTCCTCTCAAGGTCACTTCCTTTTTATATCACATCCACTGCCATCTCCAGACCTTACACCTTTCTCTCTTGCTGCTCCTTACTTCTAATTATATCCCAGATCCCACCTCTTGGACTACTAGTACAACATCAAATACTTTCTCAGAGCCTATGGTCCAATCGACCAAACATCCTTCAATTGGTGCTCTTGTTACGCTTCTATTGTGTTGTGCATTTATTTATTAATGAAAGAAATGCAGAACAAGCAACATCTCCAACATCTATTAACACATGGACATGGCACTTAAATTCTGCTTCATCTATCTATAATTTAATTTTAAGGGAGTGATTTATCAAGGTTTGAGTTCCTGTTTTTGCCTCTAATTGATTTTTTTTTCCACAAAAACTCACAAATTCAAATTATATGCTTGAATGTTTGTTATTTATAAATCACAAAAAAAACTTGAATGTAAAACTCCAGCATCTAAAAGCTTGCGTCTTCATGTAGAAGTCAATAGGAGGCAAAATTCAAGCCATTTTTTATTTGATTCAAGATTTTACAGTTTTTTAGCTTTATTGAGCTGACAAACTCACAAATTCGAGTTTGTTCAGCTTGTAAACTCACAAATTCAAGGTATTTGCGTTTTCTTCCACGATTGTATTCAATCAAGTTTTTTAAATTTCGGATTTGTTAATAAATAATCAAACATTCACGTTTTTATTAGTTGTAAATTTATTCAAAATAGAAAAAAAACTCTAAAACCCCACAAATTAGATTTTTTCATAAATAAGCCCATAATTATTGCAACGTTTCTTCTCTCTGTCTGTACTTTCAATGTGCTGTAAATATATTCATGCGTCAAAATTGTGCGTCTATTTGAATTATGCAACTTTTTTTTTGAATTGGTGCTCCGAAAACCCGACTTTATTGAATTGTTGCTCCTACAACTCGAATTTATTGGATGTAAACCAGCGTGGATCACGATGTCAAGAAACATCTTTAGGGACATTTGCCAGTGACTTCTACGTAACTTTAAAGATGGAGTATTTTCAGATTCAGATTTTTAGCAGCTTTGGGGTTATAATTTGAGTTTTTCCTTTTAAAAACTCGACCAGAAAAAATAGAGGTTTAATAAATAGGCCCCCAAGAGTTACTGCCATTATCACCATGGAATCATACATTAAAATACATTTAATTTAAGGATTTGATTCCCTTAATCTCCTACAAATTTGTCGGTGCACCACCCTCATCTTTGTCCATTGCAGAGAAGTCTATTTAATGAAGTACATGGGAGGCAGGTCACAGACTGCCTTTAATGTCTCAAACAGCATTAAGTACCTGACACTGTAGCCTCATGCGGAATGATTATAGTTACGGCATTTCCAATATTAATAATGAGACTGGTTGTCTTGAAACATCTTATGGATTTTCTATAACACTTTTTAATCTACATTACAGGCTGTTAGAAGTTCAAAGCTGTTTTTCCGCCTTAAACCAGAATTATTTTGAGTAAGATTACATTGGTATGAAGTGAAATATTTGCCCTGTCAAATCGCTGGATAGATTTTTGAAAACATGTCCTTAATGGGATCATTCTTCTGCTAAGGTTTATATTGACTTCTGTTTCTATTCCCTTAAATGGATACTAAAGCACGAGGGCCTAGGTCACTGTGGTTTACTGAGCGTTTATCATAGTTAAAATTACTGCCCTTTGAAATCCTTCCAAAATTTTAGGAAGCATATAAATTCGGAGGGTTGGAGAGACCAGCAATATTGGTTTATTCACCTTGGTTATGGTTTATTATACCAGAACTCTACCGATTCTCAAAAAATTGTCTTTTTGTCCAAAACTTAAAGAGCAGAATGTAGTTTTTTTTCATGTCCATTTATTAAAAACCTTTGGGAGAGAATCACATGCTCTATCAAAAATTCAATTAATCTGGATATTGTTTTGAGTCCGCAATTTGCACTATTGGATTTGAGAGATTCTTTTTGGTTGTTAACTAATATCTCTTCTGTCAATTTCCCAGTTGAAATTTTAAGATTTCTACTGGTTACTTATGACAGCTACTCGAAAATCTATATTTTTGTGCTGGATTAAAGATAATCCTCCAACTTCGAAAGATGTATTTTCATATTTATATAATTAATGCATTCGGGAAGTTGGTGATTTGTCTCAAAGATATAAAATTAGACTTAGATGGTCTTTTTATATTGAAACGCTGGAAGATAACAAAAAGGGTTTTGTCCATAAACTAATGGGGAAAGTTGACTGAAAAATTAGTCTTATGATATAGAGGCTAAACCATTCTTATACTAGTTTACAAATATTGTTTAGATTCTTAAACCTACTTTGTCAAGCTTTAAACTGAAAGGGAAAAAAAACAGATCTAAATAGTTTTTTTTTTGTTCATATGAAAATTTCGGAACAACATTTGCATAGACTTGCGTAGATATATCTCTATGATTGTCAAATTGTCAAGTCAATTTATTTTATTTTATTGTAAACTCAATAAAAAGAATTTTAAAAGACACAGGAAATGACTGTCCTTTAATAAATCAGCCCCATACCCCATGTAGTACACTATAAGCATCTCTTGTGATGCTACGACCATCTTTTCTTTTAAATCCCCTAGCTGATAAATGCATTTGCTTGCTTTTTATTGCAGAAAAAATATTCTATTCACAAAATACACATATTTCCCTTAAAATACCAACTCGGTCTACAGGAGCATTTAATACTAAATAATCATATTTCTGCACTGGGCTGGCATGTCTATTGCAAGCTAATTGAGGATGACAGAATAACTGTTAGCATCTTTGGACTCAATTCTGTAACAGGAAATATCCCTGTAAGTGTGCATTTTTCCACTCAAACCAAATTTTGTTTCCAAATTTTGATGAGAGACTATTATGGATTAAGTGCTATTTCGCAGTGCCAGGAAATTGCTTTCAATGCAAAAAGAAAAAAAAATTGTGATGTGAAAACAGAGACCAAATATATCGAATCCCTTATGCTTCTAAACTATGTGAATGGAAAAATCTTAAAAACCCCCACAATTTTTCTTTTCTTTTTTTTTTTTTTTAAAGAAAAAGCTCATGGAGGTAGTTCTAGAAATGATAATATTTGAATAATATTCACATTACAATACTATCGGACATAATCTCTTTTAATGACTAAAATAGCTTTGTGGATTATTTTTTCCACTTATGGGTAGAGACACATGCTCAGATTCGGGGTGATTAGTCACCTAGCGACAAATCTCCTCTTCTTCGTGGGCGACTAATCTCCCTGAACTGCCTCCTGCCGGCCAGAATATAAATCGCCAGCATGATGGCAATCGGTGTGCTTCATTTTCCGAAATCACCTGAAGTTGCATCACCAGGAAACTTCAGTTGACTTCAAAGAACAAAGCGCTCCGAGTACCATCTCGCCAGCGATAGAGACTCTAGCCGGCCGGAGGCAGTTCGTGTAGATTAGTCGCCCGAAGAAGAGGCGATTTATTGCCGGACTACTAAATCTCCTTGAATCTAAGCATGTGTCTCTTTAGGATTTTGTCAGAGGTCTTGGTAGGAATGATACAGTAGATGGCATTCACACAAAAGATCCACTTTTTTGGAGTAATTAGGCCCACCCTTGGGAGGGGGAGGAGCTGAACAAGCTGATAAAAATCTTAGACCCAGTGGATCATATGAAAGCCCTGTGCAGACCCACCAGGAGAGAAATAAATCCAGGGGGCAATGTGGTCCTTGTCCAAGGGTATTTTCCAGACAGACAGACAGATATTTGGCCACATATCTGAGCACATATCAGTTGAGAAGGTTATCATTTTGGCTCTACACAAGCTAATAAGCAGCCAAAGTTGGCAGAAAATATTGGCTCAAATTTGGCCAGACCCACGTACTGTATGTAGACTCACAGAATTCTACAAATAAAAATGAAGGCATACGGTAATTAGAGGGAATGGGATTCACCCTTCACTTTAGGGGTCCCTCATTGACCCTTGAGCCAACAATCAGATCAGCCCAACTTGGTATAGTGTAGGTGGCCAAATCAGGGCCAGATCAGCTCATTATTAAGGGATATCAGTAAATAGAGGGAATGGGTTTGAAAGATTAGTGATAATTTGAAACACAGTGTTTGGGGTATAAGGGGCCCTTATGTTTTGCACTGGTGCAATGAGTCTCTAAATGATCCCACAGGCTGTTCGATCTTCTTATGTGTCTTTGTGGAGATAATGTAGAATATATGTAAGTAGAGATGAGCAAACTTTTTGGGGAGTTGGCCAGATAAAATCAGCCAGTTTTGAAAATTCCATTGGAAGAGGAGAGCATTGTTATTTTGATGCGGTCCTCACCAAGGGGTCCCAATGGATGATCCAAACAATCAGATCAGCCCAATTTGGTCAAGAGTGTGGGTGGCCAAATCAGACCCAGATCAGCTCATTAGGCGACCCCATTAAATAAGTAGATCTGAACATGTATTGCCACCTTAAGATCTGATGGAAAAGATAACAAACATCACAAATCACTTCTAGAACAAGGATGGTGAGAGATGTTATGAAACAACTTGAGTTGTTTGAGTTTCACAGCAGAACTGTGCTATTGTTGCTTAGGTTATGAGTAAATATAGACTCATATATTCTATATAAAGCTATATAATTCCATTTTAATCCTTTTAGAACCGACCACAACTTAAATTGTGGCAGGTTACATCCCTGTCATAAGAAGAAGTTATGAGTATGGGCTAAAGGAAGTCCTTTGACCTGGTTATTGTCTCCTGCTTGGACTTTTACCTAGAACTCCTGCCACTCCTAAACTTGCTCCGTTTCCTCTTCAGACTTACCTGTATAGTGGGAGGTGTAAAGGCCCCCATACAGGGGCCTATAAAAGCTGCCGACAGCTTTTTGGCCCATATGTGGGGCCATCCGAAGGGCTTTCCCGATCAATAACTGGCTGAAAATCGGCCAGATCTCGATTGGACAGGTTAATAAATCCCGTCTGATCGCGGCCACATATGTGCGTCTATGCTGACCCGCAATCCGACCGCCCATATCGGATCCATTTGATCCGATCCTTGGGCCCTAGGGCCCACAATCGGATCAGCCCGATATCACCCACTTCAATGTGGGCATATCAGGGAGAGATCTGCTCATTTGGCGACATTGACAAATGAGCGGATCTCTACATTTATGGCCACCTTAAGGGAAGCTAAAGTTCTTCACTTGAGTCCATCCAGTCTTGAGATAAAGACTCAACTGGGGCCAAATCTGTATGCGAAAACAAGTCATGGGTAAAGGTGTCTGTTCCATAACATATGCAGTGAATGCCTTTATCCCAAAAATATGTATATAAAATTTACTAGACAGAGCTAGGTTATAATGCTCATTAGGTTCTTTCCACTTGAAGGAACCATAAAGTATGTACAGTAAGTCTTAGAATCATCTGGCTAATCCAAAACAAAATACTTTGGCAAAGGTCATGAGAAGCTCTTTGAAAGATTTAAAGCAAACATCAATGCATAATTTGCTACCTGTATTGGCTTACGTTTTAACTGCCATGTCAAGCACTTACACAGGAACATGTCCACCCTTAAATGCCTCATTCTTAAACTTCTCTGTAGGCTCCTCATTGTATTGATGTTTGCTTTTACTCTGAAGAGCTTTGAAGAGTAAAAATTCCACCATTTATCATGAAGGTTAGGGCAGCAGAGGTCATTGTTTTATGGGTCTTTGGATGACGGTGTCTTGTCAGAGCAAACATGACCTCTCCTTGGCAAATGTAACAATAAATATTAATATGTACATAAGTAAGGCTTCTTGTGCAGAATACTCTATGGCAATACCTTTTATTGAACATCTACATAAAAATTAAGATAATGTATATTATAAACAAGGTCTATATTTTCTCTTTAAAGTTAGGGGGCAAGATATCTCCTTTGCCCAGGAATATGCTAATGCACTGTGGATATAAATACACCCCTCTAGCACTTATGTTTTCATACACATCCTTTCCTATAGAGGTGAACGGCTCACGTATAATTTTCCTTTACGACTGGCTTAACTTTATATAATGCAGTACTGTTGCCATTTTCATGAGATTCAATGTTTTTCAATTCTCTTCTTTTGATTAATTTGCTTTTGTTACCAGCTGTTATCTCTCCTCTTCTGCAACGTTGCTCCTCTAAATATCTGACTGCATTAATATAAACGATGCATTGCCTGGCTACACTTATAAATATTTGTCTTTGCTGAAAGTTCTGAAATAAAAAGTCTATTTTATTAGTAGCTGTGTCTACAAGTTACATCGGTTATAGCAGAACCTTTGTTCTCAGGGGACACATATTAAGCCGGTGAATCAGCTTCATTGCCTAAAGATTGGTTAATAAAACAGCAAAATGCCTGATTTCAATTGCATGGGATTGAAATCAGAATTTTATGAAGAATTTTTGTATAATTAAAGATCACAATCTGGACTGATCCAAATAGCATGGGGCCCGTTAACCTTAAAGGTGGACATAACGTTTTTTCTTTACATAACAACCAATTTCAGTATGATCCAACAAAATCATCAAATTAGTTAGGTATTCTTGTCTAAAGTTGGGGGATGGACTTCAAATCTGCCCCCCTCCCTCCAGCCTACGCGATTGCCTTCCCCTTGGCCTCTGTTGGATTTCAAAACTAGAATCCCCATCCAAATAGCCAATTACATGCATGTTCTGTCTCTGTTATTTCATTTACTACACAAAATAGTGCAGTCTGTGGCTAATTAGTAATCAGTCTTGGGCCATGAGTATTTTAAGTGATTACTTCTAAATAAATAGATAGAAACCCTACACTGGTGGTAGGGATTGCTTCTATTTGGTCAAACTTGCCATGCAAAATTGTAACATATCCTTTACTAATTTGAATTGATTTCAGGCTCAGATTTCAAATGGGGCACTTCCTAAAATAATGTTCAGCTCAATGGGCAAACCAAAACCTTAGCGTTGACATGAGGCAGAACATTTTCTAGCAAGGGCTAAACCTTGTTCTTGGCAATTACATATGAATTGCATATTGCCTCAGGGTTGGTTTACCAGAGCTCTAGATGATCTCAGATCATAAACTATTTGATGCTCCTGAAATGGTAAGGTCTTTTAGGTGCTCAATCAAACAGTGGTTAGGGTTGGCCAGGTCTACATAGCAAATAACATGAATAGTCTACTGCAGAGCAAGTCAGGTGCAACTTCTGTGTAATTTATTTAGAGATACATAGGATCTTTATGAGTTCTGCAGTTTTGACTTAAGCTGGCCATAGATGCAAAGATCCAATCATTCGAATCCTCGAGCAATCGGACTTCTCCCGACCTGCCACTAACCATTCAGATCAAATAAAGTAGTAAAAGAACAGATCAGCCAATGTTCTGACCCTGACAGTAATTGTATGAAAGTTATGTCCGACAAAGCTGGTGAGTCTCCCACTGAAAATCATCTGATCGGCAATACATGCAGAGAAATTATCAGTAGCCGGCAGAAATCTTTTAACCTGGCCAATCGACCAAAGACCGATCTCCGTGGGGCGAAAAATGTCGGGACTCTCGAGGATTCGTACGATCGGATCTTTGCATCTATGGCCATCTTAACTGACTAGACCAGAGGAAGGGCCCTTGAGGTCCAAAACATGTCGTGCTATACATCTCTAAATTAACTGCCCAGAAGTTGCACCTGCCTTGCTCTCCAGTGGATTTTGTTATTTTTAGAAGATCTCTCATTAGGTCCAGATCCTAAAGGTTCTCAGCCTAGAATATTGTTTCATCAGTCACATCCTCACCCCCTCTTAGGCCTATATAACAGCTGTGAGAATAGGCACGCTCTATATCTACTTGCAATGACAGTTTGAATGAATGAATGTCAGGTTTTCTGATTGACCCCTAGAGGCCCAGTCTGATACTGAATTGTTTGCCAAATTGACCCAATTTTCTTTTGACTGGGAGAAAGCAGTGTCCATTTTAATATTCTCTGCAGAACATTTCTCCTGGCCTCTTATTCAAAAGTTGGTGAGAACCACAATAGCTCTTCATTGTTCTTCCATCATAACTTCCATCATCAGACACTGAGGCAAAAGCTTTACAGTCCACATGCACTTTGAGTAGAAGAATACAATTGCACCATGTGATGTATAGACACACAACTAGTACAGATGTACCATTGCTCTTAATGCTAGGAAATGTTGGCGAAACATGCAGTATCATTGTTTAGGTTCTGCAAGTTTATTTGTTCTCTTTACGGCATGTTTGCCGAGCTTTAGTTATTATTTACTGCTTAATGGAATGAGCCCTTGTCATCCAAGAAATTGTAAAATTGCTAGCACTATCTCCGTTACAGGAGGGACTAAATGGTGAACATGACTTATTAAAGTTTCCTGTCTCATTAGAATGCAATAATACTGCCTTTAGATTTCAAGCACTCGCAGGCAGAGCCCTCTGCACTTTCATTTCCATTTCTGATGACATATCTCTGTAGGCCGTTAGCATGCTGTAATCTGCAGCAGCCACATAATTAAGTCATGATGATAATAATGAATGCATAAATTTTGCAGGAAAGAGCCGGCTTGGTAAAGTAGGGGCCTTCTGATAGTTTGCATGCATTTCTATAATATTCACCTGTTGTGATGTATCCAGATACAAATTGTAGCCGAAGATGGAATCAAACAGCAGAGAGGCAGCGGAAACAGACTGCCAAAATATACTACAGATAGAAGATGAGAGTTACACACACATGGATGGATTATAGTGCACATGCAGAATGAACAGTATAGGATCAAGAACAAACATCATATTTAATTCCACTTGATACATAATTGTCCTTATTACAGAGCAGGTCAAATAGGCAAGTGACAGTAGGCATTTATAAATAACATTTTGCCATGTGGTTAAAGTGAAAATGTACCCCACTTTTTGACATGTGAACATTTAGTTGCATACATAGATACATAAGGTGCATTCATGTTATTAGAAATCAGTGTGTTGTTTTTTAAAGCAGACATACACTATTCTGTAGGCTGAAAGGAAACCCTCTTACTCTGATAAATCAATTGTTCTGACCAATCCCCCACCCCCTTGGGTTCATAGTGTTATGCAACCCTGCTATCACCTTGTTTCATTGGAAGTTAAGGATTCCGATTCTGGGACCTGAGGTTCCTCTGTTTTCCAGATAAACTGTGAATGACACACTATGGAAAACAGAAGGACTTTATGTTGCATTACACTGTGAGCCTAAGGGTGTTCCCTGTGATAGACTTTCAATCTGTAGGCAGACATTTTGACAAAAATGTATTTATTTATTTTTAAATCTAAAAGTTATTGATAAAGTCCACAGCCTCAAAGGGAATCTTCCCCCACCCTTTTTGACATGAGCTCATTCAGTTTGTCTTAGATAAAAAAAGTGCTTAAATCTGAAGTCTGAACCATTTGCCGTTCCTCTAAAGGTGGCCATACACTATAAGATCCGCTCGTTTGGCAAGGTCAACAAATGAGCGGATCTTGACCTGATATGCCCACTAACGGCTGGGAGATATCGGATGAATCCGAATGTTCGGCCCTGGAGCCGAACGATTGGATTACAATACTACAAATGGGCTCTGACGGGTCGCAGGACCGCATCAACTAGCCGATGTGGTCCTGGATCGTACAAAAAAATCTAACTTGACCAATCGATATATGCCGAATTTTGGCCTGATATCAATCGGTTGGACCCGTCAAACATGGGCAGATAAATTGCCGAATCGGTCTACATTTAGGCTCACAGTGTAACAAACACAGATATCCATTCAGTTTAGAAAAAAAAAATTAACATTTTTACAATGAAAAGTTGCGGAATTCTCTCCCTGAAGTGTTATTACTGGCAGATACATTAGATAGCTTCAAGAAAGGGGTTGGATCCCATTGTAGCACGGGAGAAAATACAGGGTTACAGAAATTATCTCTAGTGTATATAGTTGATCCATGGACTGGATAGTGTCCTCTGGATCCACTAGAAGTTAGGCTGACTTCATTTAGACAAAAATGATGGACATTTGTCTTTTTTCAGCCTATATGACTATGTTTCTATGTAAGTTTAGCAGTGATGGGTCTGCAGGGGGAGGAAATTTGGCATTTAGTGGTAGTAGTCTAGAAATAATTTCAGTAGCGCACTGGGCAAGATTCATATGGGGTGGGTGGGGTTCAATCACACATAAATTTAAGACCACAAACTGTGTTTTAAATTGTATGATGGTACTGTTTACAGCAGCAACTCTCAAAACATATCACAGCCTCGTACACTTATAATAGTCAACATGGCTGATGGATACTGCTTAAAAATGCCAACAATGGCTGGAATTACATTTAAGGGGTCGTTTAAAAAGTGTGAGTGCTCTTAAATGGTTGCAGTGGAGAGCAGATATTGACGCAATTCAGGTACTTGCATCCAAACAAGCTCCTGCGCTTCCACGAGGTTGCCAGTGAGTCCAGAAGCTTTCTCTGGAACACATTGCATTGAGCAGTTTTTACTGGTAAGTATGATATTACAAATCATCCTCGTGCCGTAAGCAGACAAGACGCACCTACTTATTCAGTAAATAAATGATTTTAATCAAAACGTAATTTATTATATAATCCCCCATCAGCTTAATTCACCCTAAGTAAAAGATCATTCTGACATTCCCAAAGTGCAACTTACCCAGACAATATGTTACCATTTATTTCAACAGAACTGTTAACTTTGGGATTCGTTTTAGGCCGTGATGAGTTTATCCAGCATCAATATTAAAATCCATTACATTCAGAACAAATGACCCAAGAGTTTCCCGAGCCTGATCCTAAATAAATTAGGCAAACATTTGAATTAGGCAAATTCATAAAGCTCCACGGAAGAACTGATGGAAAAGAAGCGCTCAGATGGATGTGCAGGCAGCAAAAAATCACTTATCATGTTTCACTTTCCAGATTTATTGTTAGAATAAACACACAAGAAAGGCATCTTTATTGCTGATAGGAACAATGTATATCTTGCCTATGAAAATCAGTTGTTGTGCAACATTATTCGACAAAGATCTACTCCTGCGCTCCCCTGCGGCTGAACAGAAGAAAGCGCAACGCAAGGGAGTGCAGGAAAAAACGCCCGTATGTAAGAGCCCTTATACTCCCCAATACCGACCAATAAACTTAAAAATAACTACAGACACACACAGGTTGAATGGTGGTGCAAGGCCGCAACTTGTTTATTGATTGTTTAAACCATTTACAGAAATTGAATTTCAGGAAAAGCAACTCTTTCACATCAGATCTCTGATTAACTTCTCCATGAGGCCACCATGAAATTAACTCTTGCTTAATTCCCTGCAGCCAGGGGTTTAACAAAATAATTTATATGCCATGCCTCATCACTCTACAAGTTGCGACAATATATTTTCTTTGAATAATATATACAGGTATGGGATCCGGAAACCCATTATCCAGAAAACTCTGAATTATGGGAAGGCCATCTCCCATAGACTCCATTTTATCCAAATAATTCAGACTTAATGATTTCATTTTCTCTGTAATAATAAAACAGTAGCTTGTACTTGATCCCAGCTAAGATACAATTAATCCTTTTTGGAAGCAAAAACCGCCTATTGGGTTTATTTAATGTTTACATGATTTGCTAGAAGTGGCTAACCCTAGCGTCAATTTGCTAGCATTACCGCCCGCAGGGACATCACCAATTTACTAATGGGTGCAGGTGCCAATTCAATAGCAAAAGAGACAGGCTCTAGCGGTCATTCACACTCTCCTAGGGGCTACCACATGGTCAATCACAGCTCTTATTTGGCACCCCAAGAACATTTCTCATTCTTGTGTTGCTCCCCAATTCCTTTTATATCTGAATGTTGTTCATGTGTAAACAAAGGTTGGGGACCCCTGCTCTATAGCCAGGCGACAATTTGCTCTGGCGGATGGACGTTACTCCGCAAATTCACTAAAGTGCGAATTTTACTGAACGTTACCTCTTTCGCCAGAGTTGGCTTCGCCACCTCAGACCAGGCGAAGTGCATTAAAAAGTGTAATTTGTAAGTACAGTATATGCACCAACATTTAACATAAAGACGTCCATACTACTTTAAATTTCCCCCCTATGCAAATTGACCTGAGCGCAAGATTCCTAGCGAAGTTTCGCTAGGCAGAAGTGAACGCTTGCGCATCTTCACTATCAAATGCTCGCATTGCCGAAGTAACGCTAGTGAAAAGTCGCCATCGTTCGGCAACCCACACCGAAACTCCACATTTTAGTGAATTAACTTAGTCTAAGCAAATTTTCGCCTGGTGAAGTAGACACTTGCGAATTTTCGCTGGTTAGTAGGTTAGTAAATCTGCCCCATGAGTGTTACTAACAACTTGTAGCAGTGACATTGTGCCCATCCTTGTGTGATGAAAACAGACAGAAGGAAACCCTGGAATTTCTATTTGGAAGTAGAGTAAAGCTGGCCATAGATGTTGAGATTTTTAAAAGATCAGATCCTGATCGTGAGACCACGATTTTCTCGGAACAATCGTTCGTTCGATCGTACGTATTTACCATCAACTAAAAAGACCAATTTGCCAGGAAAACAAAGGGGAGCTGCCTGCTTGGCCCTGCAAACATAGAGAGATTGCACTGGGACCGACAAAGACCTGGCCGATCAATTTCCTGACAGATGTCGGCCGAAAAATCGTAAGATGTACGATCGTTTAAATCCCACTAAACCACGATAATTTCGAAGGATTGGTCGGACTTCCCTAAAATCGGTCGTTCGGCAAGAAGAATCGTTGCGTCTATGGGGAGCTTTAGTTCCAGGGTTCCTCGAGGGATCTGCATGAATGGGCACAAATGACTTGTACGAAGCGAGTTATATGCTATTGCTCTGATTAATGACAATACATTAATGTATATTGCAAAGCTGCTTGAAATTATGTTTACTTTTCGAAAAGCTTAAGGTATGTTTTTGTGGAGTACCACTTTAACATGTATTCACAAAGCACCAACATATTGCACATTGTTGTAACCAATACAAAAGGTGAAAAGGGCTCTGTTCAAAAAAACATGATGATTTGCTCTGGCACCAAGCATCACTTTTCTAAATGAAGCTGTTTGTGTTCATAGAGCTTAACTACTTCAGGGCTATTACCCATGACTCCTGGAACATTTTATATACCCACTTAAAGGTAGCAGCATTGGTGCAAAAATACATTTTATTAGTAAATCCAGTAAACTGCACACTTGCAGATAATGACGTTTTTCCTCTAGCCGGGGAACGGGTCACTATAAACTTGCAAAATCTGTATTAAACAGTGTCAGACTGGCCCACTACAATACTAGGAAAAACTCCCGGTGGGCCCAGGGGAAAGTGGGCCTCTTGCTTCTAACCATTTGGCCTATTTCATGGTCATTCCCTATTTCTTTATGAGAACAAAGAGGCTAAATAATGGAAGAATATAGAGAAAAGAGACTAGGAGAATAAAGAGGTTGAGCGAGGAGAGGAGGTATAGTAGTTTGGAAAGTGGTCCCTCAGCCTAAGGTTTTTTGGTGGGCCCCTGGCATCCCAGTTCGACACTACAACAAGAAAATGATCCTAAACCTACATTGGCATGAGCTATTTAAAAAAAAAATTGTAACGTCCATCACATTCATAGGACGATTTAGACAAAATTGAAAATCTGTAAACAGATCTTAAACATACAAGACATCTTCAAGAAAGAGTGGGCAAACGTCCCAACAAGAAGAATTTAAAAAACTCTTAGCTGGATACATAAAGGGGTTACAGCCTGTGATCTTTACCAACGAGGTGTTACTAAACATAAACTATTGACTAGGGCAGTGGTCCCCAATGAATGGCTCATGAGCAGCATCGGACTGGGCTGGCGGGATACCGGGAAAAAACCCCGGTGGGCCGGCCCAGACCCGCTCTACAGAACTTCCCTGATGCAAAGCAGGTACACTCTGGTGGGGGGGGAAGGACAGCGGGGGGCCCTGAGACTGGGGCCCTTGGGGGGCAGGGGCCCTGATGTGGCAGCCCCGTTGGGCCCTGACCCCCCCAGTTTGACCCTAGTATTAAATAACCACAAAGGCAAAGTTGTTCCCACTGTAGAGACGTACTGAATCCATAATTGTTGTATTTCGTCAAATACTCAATTGCCCACACAAGATCTGGTTGCATACCAGTCTGAATTTGAACCTTAGTGTGCATATTTCACTTTCGATAAATAAAAAGTGGAAAAACTGTATCAATTGTAAACAAAAAAAATTGTTGTTTTAAGGAAGCAGCACATACAACCTAGCGCCGCTTAATTCGTATTTTACTCTTTATTGTTTCTCTTTCCTTACAGCCATGTTGTTATTTGAGCAAAAGCTCCACACAGAGCAATGAAAATGCTAAAAGGTAAAAGAACCAGCGGGACGACACTTGCCACCACAACTGTTAACATATTCCTGCTGAGCAATGAAAATAATTTTATCCAAAATGCAGCCAGTGGGGAGAAATGATTGAAATGCAGCTTTGGGAGAAGCAAAAATAAATAAATAAATAAAACAAATAAACATTTTTATAATACAAGGTGAAAATGAAAGATGAGACAATATAAAGAGAGGCTGCAGGATGGGGAAAAGGGAATAGAGAGAAGATAAGGACAACACAATAACTACAACTAGAGAGGTACATTTCCTGAAGAAAATGTGAGTGGTGCTTGCCATGGCAAAACTCAGGCCCAAATCTGATTGGCTGTTGTTGCCCCGCCCCTTTTTTTCCTAATTGTGAACCACAGTCACTCAGTGACTAACATACCAAAGTTTGGGAATGCTGTCATTTAATGTGTAAAAATGGCAGCATTTCTATTTTTTTCTATTGAAAATCAATGAATGAAATTTGATTGGTTGTTGGTGGCTCCGCCCACTTTTTCTAAACTTGAAGTGGAAACCCCCAGCGACCACATTTGTGATATTCAAGGTCCCTGACATCAATACTGAGAGAATGGCAGCCTTCTTAATTTTTCCCATTAAAACCAATCAAAGAAATCTGATTGGTTGGTTTTGGCTCCACCCACTTTTCTTAATTTTAATCCCAGTCCCCCAGTGACCAACTGTGCCAAGTTTGAGGACCCTGCCATTAACCGTCTAAGAGCGGCAGCAGTTTAAAATTTTCCTATTTAATTGAATGGCTGAAATTTGATTGGCTGTTGTAGACTCCGCCCACTTTTTGTAAATTTTGGCTGCAGTCACCCAGTGACCCACGGTGCCAAGTTTGGGAGCTCTGGCTTTATTACTGTGAGAATTACAGCTGTTTACATTTTCTCATTGAAGTCAATAGGGAAAATCTGATTGGTTGTTTGCGGCTCCGCTCACTTTTTTGGGTCCCCAAAATAGGACAGAAAAGTCACAACACCCCATTCCCGAATAAGCTGAACGGTTTGACACCTCATTCATGGGTCTGCGACAAACTAATTATTCGATAAATTCCCCATTATAAGTCAATGGGGCAAATTTGGGGACCTCTCCTGCCCCGGGAGTAAAACTTATACCCTCGTGTGGGGTATCATCTGACACAGGTCGCAAACCTCTTCAAATGTGGTAAATTTAACGTTTCTACAAGATTCCCTCTCTGCGCTAGAATCCGTCAAAAGTTGGCCTCAATGTTAATCTATGGGACTTTTCGGGGTGGTTAATTGCCCCCGCAAGGGGCAATTAACCACCCACCCCTTAGAAAAGTCATACCACCCCATTCCCGATTAAGCCGCACGATTTGACACCTCATTCATGGGTCTAGGACAAACGGTGCGGGACTAGTTACGCGCCAAACTTTCATACGGAAGAAGAATAAAAATACGTTTGCAAGATAACAGTAGTGATGCTTTGCTTCGCAAGCACCACTAATAAGAGAGTTACAGTTAGAGAAGGAGGTTGGGCAGGGTGGTCATGCTCATATCACTGTAGCTGGGTAGATACATTAGGAATTACTAATATAAATATGAAATGAAAAAACTCCATGTCTTGATCCATTTCCATTGGATGTAGGGTATGTCTTAAAGGAGAAGGAAAGGCTAAAATTAAGTAAGCTTTATCAGAAAGGTCTACTCAGGTATGGTAAAACATTCTACAGAATAAATATAGTGTTATAGCTTGCACTATTGCAGCTAATCTATTGGCAATATACTGCCTCTGTAGCTTTGCTTCTCCTTTAAAGGGTTATTTATTAAGTCATTTATTTATTGCTGCCCTATTTGGATGGCAGCAGTGGGGGGAGTGGGGTAGAGGTATTGGTCGGGGCTATGGGCTTCCTCTGAAGATTTTTTGTGGGGGGTCTGGCACGATGAAGATATACTACTACAGGGTAAGGTGCAAACTGCAAAAAACAGGAGCAAACTGATGTATTTTCCAACATTTTGTGTACTACCCTGCCTTTTCATGATGGTTGAGACCAGGGGAAGACATGTAGGTGTAAATTTTAAGTGGCCCCAATGATCTCCATTTAAATATGTTTATATCTATGACACCCAACAGCCTATCTCCTTCACTGTCTTCAGCAGTACATCTACCTGTCCAGCCCTCTCATTCCATCAGCTATCCCTCGCTTCAACAACAAACACGCTTCTCCAGCAATCAAAATAGATAATGTACCATTAACCATGAACTATAAGGAATTTTCCAATCAACCCCGGAGTTATGCGATGTGTTTAAACTCAATTATCTTCCTGAATAATTTTTAATATCATTATGTTTCCCAGTGGGGGTGCATTCCTTTTGAAGAGCACTGAATAAAAAAAAACTCATTTGAACTCAAATAAAATACAATGTACTATGGTCTGTACTGGATCTACTATAAGGTTTAGGCAACACTGTAAGAATTCTTAGTCTCATAACATAAGACATTTATTCCTAAGCACATGTACAATGTTATTGTAGTTTAGCTGATTATTCAAATATTTAGTGCCGTGCGCAAAGGAACGTTCGATAATTGATTGCATTTTAAAACATGTTTGCACCAAATTCAGTGCTTAGACATTTTTGCTATGAGTACTTTCTTGAAGAACATAGAACTGGTCCACCACTTAAGGTGGCCATAGACGCACAGATAATATCGTATGAAACTAATTTTCGTACGATATTCGGTGTGTTTATGGTGGGAAAAGAGTGGACCAATATCGGCAGAAGTCTAGGATATCAGACGGCTCGTCGATAGGGCTGGACGAAAAATTATTATTGGGCACCTTTGAAGGCACCCGAATATCGGCCATTGTTAATGCTGAATCGTTTAGTCTGATTATTCAGCTCTACACGTGTGTATTGAAACAAACGATCTTTCCTGGAAACATCTTTTCCAAGAAAGATCGTAATTGTTACGTCTATGGCCACATTAACATTCAGAAAAACTGGAACTTTAAAAAATGACTGCTACCAAATAATCAGGGGCAAATGTAGGCTCTACTATACCTCCCCCATCCCCCCTTAATTCCAAGAAAATGAAATAGCATTTTGTATGTGCAAAGGAAGATCAAGCTTTTTCCAGGAGCAGCTTATCTTTGAACCGAGACTTCACAGAGCTCCATGTCCGTGGCTTTTTACAAATTAACCGCAGGCATTCGGATATATTTGCATATTTATTAGCAGGCTTTGCTAAACATCCTGCTTTGTGTTTATACATCTCATTAGCCGCTATTAGCTATTATTACATTTGGTCTGATTAGATTGTTTTAAGGTGATAGAACATTCGTGTTGTCTTTAAGGGCCACGTGGCTTTTGAAATGTTTTTTGTAGATCCTAGGAGATTAATAATAGATTTTCATTTTTTTATGGTGAATATTTCAAGATTGAGATATAAAGAGAAATATGCTGCAACGCTGTTACCCTGCAATGCATGCTCTGGTTCTGTGGGGTGTTCCAACCTCGTTTTATTTTACTAACACCAAAAGTAGTTAAAAGCACTCCAAAATTAAGTTAAGCTGCCAAAATAGTTTTAAAGAACATGGTCAAAAATGATAAAGAAGAACATCTTTAGTAGCTTATTCTAAGCTGTCTTGTATTTCTTCCAAAATATGAACAGAAGTGAGGCAGAAGGGGATGCAGGTATTGGCACTGGCCTTGCCATTCCCCAGCAATGAATCCACCTATAAATGAAAAGCCGATACCTTTTTATGCAACAAAGGGTTGAGCTTTATTCCATGGTGCTCTTGACACAGTTCAACAGATCCAACGTTTCGGGACCATATGGCCCTTCATCAGTGATCTCGAAACGTTTGATCTGTTGAACTGTGTCAAGAGAACCATGGAATAAAGCTCAACCCATTTGTTGCATAAAAAGGTATCAGCTTTTCATTTATTGGTGGTTGTATTCCTTCCAGGCAGCAAAGCATTGATTATATAGAAAGTGGGTTCACTAACCTTTTATACCTGTTAGAAATATTCAGATGTAAAAAGAGTTGGGAGAAAACACAAGCTTGAAAAATGTCCTTGGGTGGTGCAAAAAAGGGTTATGATTGGTAGCCCCTATGTGGACTTGCAGACTCTGTTTGGCAGTACACCTGGTTTTTATACAACCAAAACTTGTCTTCAAGCCTGGAATTTAAAAAAAGCTCCTACTTTGATGCCACTGGGAGCAACATCCATTAGGTTGGTGAGTAACATGTTGCTCAGGAGCCATCGGTTGGGGATATGGCGCCACATAATCATTAAGCTAGTATGCTATTATTAGCCTCAATCTTTTAATGAAAATAGTGCAAGCAATATACTCTATTGGGAGCAGCATGAAATGTTAGTACACCTACGGGCAGATTCACTAAAGGGCGAATTGTCACCAGCGACCGCTTTGCATACATCGCACCACTTCGCCAGGCGCAAATTCGCGACCACTAGGCTAATTCACTAATATGCGAAGTTGAGAACTGGGAGACGAACACTGGCAACTTTTTGCTAGCATTACTTTGGCAGTGCGAGCATTTCATAGCGAAGATGCACTAGCGTTCTTATGTGCCTAGCGAGAATTCCCTAGTGATCTTGCTTTTAGTTCAGTTTGCATACGGCCGGTAATTTAAAGTTGTATGGACTTCTTTATTATAAATGTTGGTGCAAATGCTTGAAGTTACCACTTTTTATTACACATGTCCAGGGAACCTTAATAAAGACAAGAGAGTTAATATAATGCCCTACACATGAGCCCACTGTAAAATGAATGTTCCATATGTTATAAAATGTCTGGAGAAAACCAGTTACCCAAAAAAGTAAGTTAGGACTTTTGCAGGCAATCCTACTTAAACAAAAGAAACGTCGCCAGCGTTTTTTTGAACTTTAATGCATTTTTGGCTCATAGGATATGATGTAAGTGACAGAAGATTGAGGAAGATCTAACTTCTTTTTAGCAATTCGCCTGGTCTGAGGTGGCAAAGTCAACTCTGGCGAAAGAGGCAACGTTCAGTAAAATCCACACTTTGGTGAATATGTGGTGTAACGATCATTCGCCAGAGCAAAAAGTCGCCTGGCGATAGAGTGTGAATGAACGCTAGCGACGGTACCATTTGCTAGTAAATTGGCGCCTGCGTCTGTTAGTGAAGAGGTGATGTCCCTGCGGGTGGCAACACTGGCGAAAAGTCACTAGCGTTAGCCATTTGGGCCTTTAGTAAATCTGCCCCCTAGCATTCGTGCTCTTTAAAAAGTATACTTCTTTATAAGGAAACGTTAGATGGAAAAGGCATAACAGTTATTCTAGTGCTCTTCTATGAATCTTACTGGGGCACATGCACAAGTGACAGCAAGGGCAATAAGCTGAATATAGCAGTACTCAGACCTCAAACAAAATCAAAATTGGTTTGTCAGACCAGTAACTAGAGGAGGTCAGCAGAAGGGGGAATGTGTCTGGGGCACAGTTCGGGCAAATAGGAGAGGAAGCCGTTGGCAGGGGTAGGAGTCGGAGTCAGTGGAGAGCAGCAGACGGGCCCGTGAGGATCAAGTGTGGGGGGGGAGCAGGCAGGGTGCTGGGTCAAGTAGTGTTGTTGCACAGGTACTGCTTGGCCTGACTCTGGTTTGAGTTGATGGTTTAGTTACTCATTAAGGAGGTAGTACAGGTATGGGGCTTTCTGGATAAGATTCTGTAATTTGGACCTCCATGCATTGTCTGCTGATAAATAATTTAAACCCAATAGATATGTTTTGCCTCCAATAAGAATTATTAAAAATTAGTTGGGATCAAATACAAGATACTGTTTTATTATTACACAGAAAAGGGAAATCATTTTTTAAAATTTAAATTATTTGATGGGGTCTACGGGAGACGCCCTTACTGAAATTTGGAGCTTTCTGGAAAAACGAGTTTCCGAATAATGGATCCCATACCTTATTTTTGTATTTTGGGCAAAGGACTGAAGACAGCTGAGCTTAATGGATTTGTGTCTTTTATAACTTCAGATAAAATAATCCTTTCAGGGAATCTCAGACTTTGCAATTGATTGTAGGGCTGTGAATTTGCTCATGGAAGAGCCACAGAAGTCTCTGTATTTTCGACAGGCTGCAACTGTAAATAGAAGAATCATTTAAAGCAAAACTGTAACGGCGCATTTTTTTTTAACTGACAATAATCAATTTCTCTAAATCCTGCTTCTTCAATAAAAAAATAAACCAGGAATTAAAATTCCTTTGCGGTTCATTGGCGGGTGACCGAAAGACATCTGAGGGCAAATCCAAATCCACTCCACTACCTCCTGCACTATAATGTGATTTTCTGTCATTCTGATTTAATTTCTCAGCCTTCTGATGATTTCCTTTGCAAATTCCCCACAAATTGTAGAATGGTTGTACAATGTATGTATAATGGTATTTTTTTTTTTCATTTTATATTGCAATATGTAATGCTATCATATTAAGGAGCATCGATTTCTCCCTGGAATGGAAGATTAATTGTCAGCGGGTGGTACGGGCTTGATATTGATTACTTCTGAGATGGCAGATTTCATTCTACTTTATCACCTTCAGTAAAACGCCTGCCAATAACCTGTTATCTACATCAATGCATAAGTAGGCCAGTCGCTGTACAGTATTGTATGTCTCACACGGGAACCTTTATTGTCATTTGTTCAGTGTAGTGTGATGACAGTCAATTGTTGTCACTGACCTAAATCTCAGCCAGCTTGGGCTCTGTTATGAATTGGTTCTTCTTACCTTCACTTTTTAAGGGTAGGACTACATGGACATTTTCGACGCGATCTGACGCGCTGCAAAATAATGCCAGCGTCAAATCGCATGCAATGGAAATAAGGTAAGTAATGGAAATGTCGGATAAAGTCTCAGCGTTGATCTGATGCAACACGACTGTTGGATGCAGACTCGGCGTGCAGCGTCGCGTCGGATCAATGCTGCAACACCATCTGACAATGCATTCACTTACCTTAATTTCGTCGCATTTGATTTGACGCCGGCGTTTTGTTGCAGCGCGTCTGATCGTGCTGAAAACACTACATGGACGTTTTCAGCATGATCCGACGCTCTGCAACAAAACGCCGGTGTCAAATCACATGCCACAGAAATAAGGTAAGTTATGGAAATGTCGTTTTAAGTTGCGGAGTTGATACGACGCGACACGACTGACGGATGCAATCGCAGCGTGCAGCATCTGCATCCGACAGTCGTGTCGCGCTGGATCAATGCTGCGACACTATCCTACAATGCATTCATTTACCTTATTTCCGTCGCATGCGATTTGACACCAGCGTTTTGTTGCAGCGTGTCGGATCACGCCCAAAATGTCCATGTAGTCCAACCTTATAGGGGGTTTCTTGTGTTGATCAATGACTAAACAAGGGACGGTGTTGTTCTTCAAAAATGGATATTCTAAAAAGAATGGTCCTTAAGGTTAAAACAAGTTTGATGTTGGTTGAGAGTGGCTTCTAGTGGACAACCAATAGAGTAGGTTGTAGGCTTACACCCAAGAAGAATATCACAACTGAATAAGACAACATTTTTGAGCCAGTCATTATGGTAGTATAGATGATTTGTGCATTAAATAGCATTATAATACTTTGGTATACATCCGCAAACCTTGATATATAATTGGGCTTGGCTGGAAGACAGAGCAACAAAGCCAGGTTAGCATTGAGGGCCAGCATATAAGTCAAAGGTCCAAAGGTCAAGCTCAAATAGAATCTTTCCATTCAGGTCATAGGATACACAAAATATGTCATCCTTGTGTACCTTGACAGGAATAGCCTCTACTTTCAAACGGTAGGAGAAAGCTAAAGCTCCATTTTCAAGATGTTGGTGGACATCCTTATATTAAGGGGATAGACCTACAATATTAGCAACAGGCAGGGTTCTTTCTTTTAGAGGAACATGCTACAAAGACTTTCTGTCAGGCTACAGTATTTCTTTTTTACAGAGGCAGACCATGTCTTCTCATCAGGAAAACGAGTTGTAGAGCCCAACCCCCCATGGCAATAAATGCATTAGCCTTAGAACTTGAGAGCCTCTCTATAACTAAAGCAACCTGGAAACCCCCTGTCTCTCCAGAACAGAAAATTCCCTGACTTTCAATGAGCCAAGATGAGTCCTCTAACCCTGTAACAATGAGACAAGAAGAACTTTTTTGTTCCAGGTGCCAATATATTCCTCAAATAGGTGTATATACATGAAACATACAGATTATATACTATATACTGACCAATACAAGAAGGATAGAGCTTAGTACCAATGGAAGATGTTGCCTAATTCTTCAATCATGGGTATGGAAATCAGAGGCAAACAGCAGAATACCTGCTAATCAGTGCTTTATTGTGCGTCCACACAACATGTTTCGGGCAGCAAAAAGGCCCTTTTTCAAGTGTGTACAAGTCACAGTGAAAAGTTGCTTTAAAGAGCCACACAGGAAGTCCCACCTCTTAATTAATCAATCAATATATCACATTTAACCCTTAAAACAATTTTTTACAATTGGCTCTTAACAATGTTACCAATGCTTATCTAGATATATAACATATAAAAAATGTTATAAAATCCATAGAAAAAGTTAAACGTTAAAAGATCATATAATTGTGAAGAATACATATAAATATAATAGCCTCCAAGTCCATCCATCGTGTCGCAATGGTGTTAAAAAATTGTGCATTGTGTTCCAGGCAATTCCCAGTGATGTGATAAAATCAACCTGTATATACAATAAAAACAGTAAAAATAAACACCTGAAGGAATTGCTCCCAAAAGAGCCTACCTATAGAGTACCTTGTTATAACTACCCTTTTCATATTACATTGTTTCAAGTTGCTGAAATTTACCAATAAGTCTTACCCTTTAGATATTTCCTAAAGTTGCTGCTCGCTACTATGTATTCTAAGTCAGGGCAGTAATCAGTATCTGTGAAAGAAAGAGGTACATGTATCAATCATTTAGTTACAAAAAGGGAGATAAGCTCCAATAGTCATTCAAGCCCAAAGGGGCCATTGTATTCATTTTTTTAATCCAGTATGCCTCTCGTTGTCCCAGTATTTTTTTCTATCCCCTCCTCTTTTTGGCTGGACTATATTTTCAAGTACCAGCCATCTGAGTTGGCTTAAATTGTGGCCTTGGTTATGGAAATGTCTGGAGACGGGTGTGTCAGTAGCTGTATCCATTTTAAAGTTTCTGATGTTATTCCTATGCTCTTTAATTCGCGTCTTCACTGATCTAATAGTTTGTCCTATATATGCCATGCCGCATGGACATTTTAACATATACACAACATATTTGGTATCGCAGGTAGAGAAGTCGTTTAACTTAAATGGGGTACCTTTAGTAGGATGGTTAACTATATTGCCTTTAATGACCGAAGAGCAGCAAATGCAATTGAGACATGGAAAGGTGCCTTTTTTGGGTTTTCCTAGATACTTAGTGGGTTTACTAAGACAGTCAGAGGGACATACCATGTCTCTTATTGATCGCCCTTTAGTATAGCAAAAAAGGGGGGGTTGTTTATATAAACACCCATATTGGGGGTCTTGTCCCAAAATTGGCCAGTATTGTTTGATAATTTTTTCAATTTGTTTACTTTGTTTTCCAAATCTAGTAACAAAAGGCACTCTTTCCAAATCACCTCTTTCTTTCTTTTTAGTCCGTAAAAGCTCATTTCGATCTATTTGGCTAACCTCCTCCATCAGCGGTGCTAATCTCTTCATTTTATACCCTCTAGTGAGGAATTTCTTAGTCAAATTTCGCATGGAAGACTGAAAACGACCATTGTCTGAGGAAATTCGTCTCGCCCTTATATACTGACCTTTGGGGATCGCATTTACAATGCTAGGGTTATGAAAGCTATCATATGAAAGCAGCGTGTTGCGGTCTGTGGGTTTAGAAAACATTTGCGTAACAATCTGCTGATCACAAATACTTATGTTTACATCAAGAAAATTGATGGAGGACGCAGAGATCTCACTAGTGAACTTAATTGTGGGATGCTTTTGGTTGGCTTCATCAATCATTTGGTGGAACTCCATCTCCGTTCCCTTCCAAATGACCAAAACATCATCCACAAACCTCCAATACTTGATGATGTGACTGTTATGTGGTCCTTTTATGAATAATTTTTGTTCCAGATTATAAACAAAAATATTTGCAAATGAAGGGGCGACCGCCGCCCCCATCGATGTACCCTGGCGCTGCCAGAAGTATTGTTCTTCAAATCTGAAATAATTTTTTTGTAAGACCAATGTTAAACAGTCCAGCAAAAAGTATATAAGATGATGTGATAAGTTGGTTTCCAGAAAGGCTTCCTCAATACAATCAATACCCTCTTTTTGTGGTATGGACGTGTATAGACTTTGGATGTCTATACTACATAAATACACTCCCCCTTGTGGCAGTATAGTATCCTGCAATTTGTTCAATAGATCTGTTGTATCCTTTAAACAAGTGGGTATTTTTAACACTAGGGGTTGTAGGTACTGATCAACAAACCTCGATAAGGGTTCAAGAACTGAGCCAATGCCTGAAATAATAGGCCTTCCCGGCGGATTCTTAAGTGCCTTATGTACCTTGGGAAGTAGATACAAAATTGGGGTACGGGGGTGTTCTGTGCATAAGAATTCTTGCTCGTGTTTAGTAATTACCCCATTAAGCATTGCATCATTAATTAAGCAGTCTATTTCCCTTTTAATCTCAAACACTGGATCCTGCCCAATCTTCTCATAGTGGTCAACCACACTTAATTGCCTATAAGCCTCTGCCATATACTCTTGTCTGTTCATGATCACAATGGCCCCACCTTTATCGGCCTGTTTTATAATTATCTCTTTATTGTTTTTTAAGGTAGATAATGCTTCTTTTTCTGCGTTGGTAAGGTTTCGTTTGACCTGCTTATGATGGGCATCCCAAATATGCGACACTTCATTAATTACAACATTCTCAAATGTAACAATAGAAGGGTTATCAATTTGCGGTGAAAAGGTACTGGGTTTTTTTAGGGTACTAGGTTTCTGTACAGTGTCCACCTTTGTCTCCCCTAAAAAATGCATTTTGAGTTTCAATCTCCTAATGTATTTAAGAAACTCAATTTCCCAACTAATATAATCATTCTCATAATAGGGAACAAAACCTAGACCTCTATTCAGCACCGAACGTTCGGCTGATGTAAGAATATACGAAGAAATATTAATGCATAAGTCATTCACCTCCTGCTGGTACGTGTCCTCTGGGGATAGTCCTCGCGGGGTATCGGGGCTCGAGGATTCCTGTACTGGCGTTGTGCTGTCCGCCCTGTCTCCTCTGAGTCCCGTTCTAAAAAATGGTGCAGGGAAGGAGAGGAACTTGCCTCATCGCTGCTGCTAGGTATATCCCTCCATTCTCTGCGTTGGGAGTTTTGCTTTTGGCGTGGTCTCCACTGTTGGGCAGGCAGTCCGGTCCGCGCTCTCCCTCTGGAACGCTGCCAATCATAGCCCTCCTCCACGCTGTACTCCTCTCTCCTCTCATGCGTCCCGCCGTATCCACCACGTGGCTCCCATCGTCCACTCCGGTCCTCCCGGCGTCCAGCGCGGTCCTCGCGTCGACTACTGCGCTCCTCTCGCCATGTGTACACCCGATCAAGTAAGTAATCATTAGCATCTCTTTCAAACTTAGCTGCTTTTTTGGAAGCTATATTCTCCCGTAAACGCTGTAGTTGCTCAGTGTGTTGTGACAGCGTTTTAGATACATAATCCTCTCCTTTCTCATTGACAAATTTGGCACGTAGGGTCTCAATCTCACCTTTAGACTCCTTTATGCATGTAGTCAGGTGATCCACCGTTAGCAGCATCAGATCTAAGCTGCATTTGTTGCATATAGCGTGCCAGTGCTGCATGAATGTTGCATCCATTAGGCCCAGGTTTGGCTTGATATCCAGCCGTAAACCCCTAGGTATCCTTTTGGATTTTATGTACTGTGCTAGGGTGCTAGCATGTAACGAAGTACTCAATTCCTTCTTTTGGAGGTTAAGGATTTGTTTGGAGAGATCATAATCTGGTAACACTGTATCTATACCCAGATTTATATGCTCCACTCGTCCCAATATTCGGTCGATATCCTTTTCATCATATGCAAAGGTGGATGTGTGGTCTCCATTGCTTTGGGTGGGTTCCACCGACATCTTTCTGTAAAGGCTGTATGTGTGTAAGACGGAAAAGTAATATCACTCACAGGGTAACACACAAATCGCCCAGCATTATTTGCAAGCCTTGATTCCCTCTGGTGTTCCGTCAAGTCACCACAAAAGTACTTCAATCATGGGTATGGAAATCAGAGGCAAACAGCAGAATACCTGCTAATCAGTGCTTTATTGTGCGTCCACACAACATGTTTCGGGCAGCAAAAAGGCCCTTTTTCAAGTGTGTACAAGTCACAGTGAAAAGTTGCTTTAAAGAGCCACACAGGAAGTCCCACCTCTTAATTAATCAATCAATATATCACATTTAACCCTTAAAACAATTTTTTACAATTGGCTCTTAACAATGTTACCAATGCTTATCTAGATATATAACATATAAAAAATGTTATAAAATCCATAGAAAAAGTTAAACGTTAAAAGATCATATAATTGTGAAGAATACATATAAATATAATAGCCTCCAAGTCCATCCATCGTGTCGCAATGGTGTTAAAAAATTGTGCATTGTGTTCCAGGCAATTCCCAGTGATGTGATAAAATCAACCTGTATATACAATAAAAACAGTAAAAATAAACACCTGAAGGAATTGCTCCCAAAAGAGCCTACCTATAGAGTACCTTGTTATAACTACCCTTTTCATATTACATTGTTTCAAGTTGCTGAAATTTACCAATAAGTCTTACCCTTTAGATATTTCCTAAAGTTGCTGCTCGCTACTATGTATTCTAAGTCAGGGCAGTAATCAGTATCTGTGAAAGAAAGATGTTGGTGGACATCCTTATATTAAGGGGATAGACCTACAATATTAGCAACAGGCAGGGTTCTTTCTTTTAGAGGAACATGCTACAAAGACTTTCTGTCAGGCTACAGTATTTCTTTTTTACAGAGGCAGACCATGTCTTCTCATCAGGAAAACGAGTTGTAGAGCCCAACCCCCCATGGCAATAAATGCATTAGCCTTAGAACTTGAGAGCCTCTCTATAACTAAAGCAACCTGGAAACCCCCTGTCTCTCCAGAACAGAAAATTCCCTGACTTTCAATGAGCCAAGATGAGTCCTCTAACCCTGTAACAATGAGACAAGAAGAACTTTTTTGTTCCAGGTGCCAATATATTCCTCAAATAGGTGTATATACATGAAACATACAGATTATATACTATATACTGACCAATACAAGAAGGATAGAGCTTAGTACCAATGGAAGATGTTGCCTAATTCTGCAACTTGACATGGGTTCTGCATCACACCACTTGAATTACTAAAGACATTTTACTTGGACTTCAAGAATATGATGCCCAATATATGTATACACATAAAGAGTGCTGCTATTAAAGGGTACAGAGAATGCCAATGAACCTGAATAAAATATTAATAAATAATATTATTTATTAATTTATTAAAATAATAAATAATATAAAATATGGAAGCTGCAATTTGAGGGTAAAGAAAAGATGCACTCAATGTCTTATGAAAGATAATGCTTACTTACAAATGTTAGAAAACGTTACAAATAGAAAATGTTTTGTATTAAAATGTTGTAGCTGAAGTATCTAGAAGCACATATAATTATGTAGTTCTCATTAGCATGAGCTGTGACTTTGCTTGATTATGAATTTTCTTCATTCCAGCCAAATATTTGTTCCTGTTTATTTTCCAAAAAGAAAAAAGAACGTCGCTTCCCACTCTAGGGTTTGTTTCTCAGCATTTTAACAGCAAACACACTTGAATTTAATAGGAAAGATAGCTTTTTTTTTTTTTTTTTTTTTTTTTTTAAAGGTTATTAAAGTCAATGGGAAAATGTCATATTTGCCAGGAGAAATAGAAAACATGGAGAATATGCACACAAAAAGAAAACAGTAATATTAACATTGTGGAATTCGAGTTTAAAAATTAGCCAGTTGCAATATGTTTTTGAGATGCTGCATTTTTAATTACCTCTTAGGTCTACCTGATCTACTAAAGGCATTGAGGTAACTGTACCAGTCCAGAGTTACAGCACCAAAGATTTGTAACCCAAAATTGTCCCCTGCCAGGCATAGGGGATATTGTCCTCGGTTAGGGATAATCTGTTAATCCCTTATAACTAATGTATTCAAAACTGCACTTGCTCACTGGTTCTGGCTGTAGATGAGGGTTTCCAGATGGGGTGCAACTCTCCAGGCCTCCAGCCTTCCCATGGTTACAGACTTGTTTAGGTGACATCAACCCTATAAAGGAGCGCTAAAGTCTAAAAAGAAATCTGAAGAACAGAAACAATCCTGAGATACAACACTTTCCAATGGAATGCTGAAAATGTAAGAACCCATTATTTTTACACCCAAGACCCTCCCAATATCTTGATTCCCTGAGTTTTCCGAATCAGCTAATGTATACATTGCATCACGTGTATATATATATATATATACATATATATATAGATAGATAGATAGATAGATAGATAGATAGATAGATATTCTTAATCTTTCATCGTTTCCTTTTCATGCTACATGATAAGCATTTTTGTAAGGATTAAGTGCTGATTAAAATGACAGGAGCTGATGTGCTGGGTAACTAACTCTTTTAATAAAGAAAACACATATACAGACCTCCACAGGGGATTGAAAATGAGGCAGACAGCAAAAATAAGTCCTTGAAACAGGCCAAAGGTCAAGGGCAGGTTGACAAACATGATCCAAAAACAGGCTGAAGGTTAGGACAGGTAGAGAACTAGGATGAGGTCAAACCAGGGAGTCAAAACCAGAGAGAACAGAGAGAAGGACAGGAACAGGACAGGAACAAGGTTAAGGGATCAGGAACAGAATCAGGAACTGGGTTGGGAATAAGATCAAAGGAGCCAGAGCAAATCACAATCACGAGCCTTGGAGTCTGCAGGAATGATCAATGATCAATGATCCAGCAATGAGGAGTCTGGGAAATTAGCCGTCTTCAATAGCCGTTTAATGTGCCATTGCCCACACCTGTATAGGGGGCGTGGGTCAGGGAAGATTGACTTGGAAGCAGCGTCACAGAAAGCACTTTATCAGGGTCTAGCTGCCTCCTGTTGCTCAAGGAGGAGCAGTGACAGGAATGGAACAGGTCCCTGGTTTGAAACCAGGGAGCCCCTGACAGTTTTGCTCTCTCCATTCTTTACAAATAAAATTTGATAATATATTGCACTGCATGAAAAAAAAAGTGCACCTACATACCTTGACTTCATTTAAGAAAAAGCATGAACTATCATAATTATTCAGTGAAGTCATCTCACAAAAATGCGCCTTAAGTTATGGATGTTCTACTGACCTCAACCCAACCAGGAAAATGGGGACCTTCCCCATAGGCTAACATTAACTTCAGTAGGTTTTAGGTGGCGAACTAGGGGGTTTATGTTTTTTTTTTAAAGAGACAGTACTTCGGCTATCGAATAGTCGAAAGATTTTTAGTTCGAATCGTTCGATTCGAAGTCGAAGTTGTAATCGAAGGTCGAAGTAGCCAATTCGATGGTCGAGGTAGCCAAAAAAAACATTCGAAATTCTAAGTTTTTTTTATTCTATTCCTTCACTCGAGCTAAGTAAATGGGCCCCATAGAGTCTGAATACTGCTGGTTGAAAAGAGCCAACATAAAAATGCCGTCATATTTTTTCAGGAGAAAAAAAAAGTAAAGATAAGAGGTTTTAAATAAGACATATTTTATATTTTTACTCTCAGGCCTCTTTTTCTCCCATTATCTCTGATACTGCATGGTTTGTGGCTTTTGGCCTGTATTTGTAAGCAAATCATTCTGAAGGTCATGTGTGAACTGTGAATCTAGTTATTGTAGGGTTTTTTTTCCATGCAATCATCATTACTATTGCATAGAGTATTTCCAGACCCAGTATCTTCAGGAAATAATTTCTAATTCCACTTTCATCTCACCCTGCGGTGTAGTATCTATCAGCTTCTGTTTACATCTGCAGTTGCTGATAAGGTAGAAAATGCTACCTGACTAACATTATTAAGCTGGATTTTTTTACCGAGCAAGTTCCAAATGATTATCGCCCCTGGACATTCAATAGCTCTGTGCTATGAGATAGCATTAATTTCTTTCATGCTTTCTCTATTACTTTGAAGCATGAATACTGTCAAACTGCTGTGCGTTTTGTCAGTCATATATATATATACATTATTGTTGTATAGGGAAGCCTGCTGACATTGTATTGATACTCCGAGGGACCTCTTTCGTCTCTTTCAAAATATAGATATTAATGTTTCCATACAGAAGTCAACACACATATATATAAGGAGAATGTATTGCCTACTGTTACATATTGAGATGTTATAAAGAACTGTAGAGTTTTGTGCCCATATGAAGGACAAGACTGCAGGCCAAGTGCTTTTATATCAATAGCAGGACTCCAAGGTGCCTTTAATTATCAAATGGAATTACATTATTTACCGTATATACCCGAGTATAAGCCGAGTTTTTCAGCATCCAAAATGTGCTGAAAAAGTCTACCTCGGCTTATACTCGGGTCAGCGGGCAGTAGCTGAGATTGCAGTCACTTTTAATCATTCCTTTACCAACAGTTCACTTGGGGAGAGACTGCAATATCCCACAATGCCCTCTGTTGGTTATATCAAAGAATAACAGTGCGCCCTCTGTTGGTTATATCAAAGAATAACAGTGACTGCAATATCACACAACGCCATCTGTTGGTTATAGGAAAGAATAACAGTGACTGCAATATCACACAGCGCCCTCTGTTGGTTATATGAAAGAATAACAGTGATGGCAATATCACACAGCGCCCTCTGTTGGTTATATGAAAGAATAACAGTGATGGCAATATCAAACAGCACCCTCTGCACATGGTAGTGGGACAGTGGGACAATGCACACAGTAATACGTTTGGCAATTCTCTGTCACCATCAACTTTGCAAAGAAGTCCGGTTGATCGCTGGGGGGGTCGCTTTGGCGGAATGTGCGCTGCTGGGAATGTGCGCTGCTGGGAGGCTGTAGTTGTGTCTAGGCTTATACTAGAGTCAATACGTTTTCCCAGTTTTCGTAGGTAAAATTAGGTACCTCAGCTTATACTCGGATCGTCTTATACTCGAGTATATACGGTATTAGAAGTAATGGAGAGATGACAGGGCATGGGCTAGCAGAGGAGAATTAGAAATGCAGCTAACCAAACAGGTGTGGATGATGTTTGTGTGGGCACTGGGCACATCAATCACTAGGCCAGATTCAATTCAGTGGTTTATTATGTGAAAACTCATGGAAAAGATTCAATTTGAGGAGTAGAAACTTAATTGAGTTCCAGTTTTTGAGGAGTAGAAACCAAATTCAGTTCCAGTTTTTTCCCGTAGACTTTAAAAGTTTTTCACGTGATAGACTGTGAGATAAGTTTTTCTGAATTGAATTGCATCTCAAATTGAATGTCATCCATGACTTTTCCTCACTGAATCGAATGTGGCCCATTGACTGAACTGCTGAGAATTGGACAGATTTCAAGCACTGTCCATTAAATAGTAGTGGACAGGTGGGACCTGAACTTTGGATTTTCTATACATAAACAAACCACACAGTAGTGCAGGGAAGTCTGTAAATAGAGGGTATGGATCTCACTTGATTTCATGAACTCTCTGGTGAAGAAACATTATATTCGACGCATCCATGCGCTTCCTCTCAGCGGATCAGAACAAGCCACACCGTGGTGTTGAGTCCTTAGGGTAGAACTCCACGGGCAATTTGAGTGCTCTCCAACACGCTGTGCAAAAACGCAGGCATCAAGTCGGATGCAATGGAAATAAGGTAAGCAACAGGAACGTCGGATGGTGTCGCAGCATTCGTCCAACGCGCTACGTCTGCATCCGACAGTCGTGTCGCATTGGATTAACCCTGCAACTCCATCTGAAATTTCCATCTCTTACCTTATTTCTGTTGCATCCAACTTGACGCCTGCTTTTTTGCACAGCGTGTTGGAGAGTACCAAAATTGCCCGTGGAGTTCTACCCTAAGGACTCAACGCCACAGTGTGGCTTGTTTCCGATCCGCTGAGAGGAAGCGCATGGATGCGTCGAATATAATGTTTCTTCACCAGAGAGTTCATGATATCAAGTGAGATCCAAATCGCCAGTGGAGTTCTACACTAATGGTCACTGCTTCTCCAGATTGAAGTTATGTTAAAGACTGTTTTTCCTGTCTGTATTCCCTGACTCACACCCTCAATCCAGCTGCAGCCAATAATATAATTAAAAGGCTATTTAAGCCTGACACTGCCAGGAACCTGTGTTGGATCATTCAGTTTATTGTGTTGTCCAAGCCTCCTGTTCCATGTTTGTGGAAATACCCTATGCATGTGTGGGTAAATGCCCTCACGTGCTGATATTTATCACTTGTGTAGGGTTCAGATTCGGTTCAGCCAGGCTCTTATATTTGGCAGAATATCAATCCCGATAAATATAGCTTGGATTTGGCTGAATACGGGATCTGTTGCATCCCTATCAGATTTCCATTGCAGGAAATGAATGCAAAACTGTATGCAGAAATATATACAGCACTTTGCTACCTCAGTAGATGAACCCCATTCTGAGAAAAGTGTATGAGTCTTGGAAAAAAACTGCCAAACGTTCCCTTTTTGAAACACATTAGATAAATATACCTTGTTTATATTCCATTGTATGTTTCTAATTAATGAAAGAGTCAAGTCAAAAACACTTCTGATAGATTCTTTATAGAACTAGAAGAGAAATCCAGAATGTTTACTTAGATGACTAAGCCCTTACATTAATGTGCTCTGCGACGTGTGAGACATAAGGGAAAGGAGTGAGAATAAGTGAGACATCAAGCTAAATGCTGTTCTATGGCAAATACTATACAGAGAAGAGGTTCAAAGATGCCAATAAAAAGGAATAGACCATGTGACCATTTATATATCCTACTCTTCCGTTCTTTCATTATTGCAAGGACCTCTAAGCTTTTATTTTCTATATATTCAGATAAATATATTAAGAAAGTAACTTTTATTTTTGACGTGTTTAGCTTCCCAATGACCACCCATTTCCGTTACCTTTTATTACTAATGCCAGTACAAGATATCAAATGGGTTATGTCCTCGTAAATCAGAGGCATAGTATGACATCACTGGGTGTGTTCTGTGCCAAACATGTTATAAATCTATCCATAATGGATGCAACTCACTGGGGCTCATTTATCAAACCTGGGCAAATTTGCCCATGGGCAGTTACCAATAGCAAACAATCAGAGATTAGCTTTTTTTAAGCCAGCTGCAAGTAAAACAATGAATGCAGCTAGTTCATTGATTGTCATGGGTTACTGCCCATGGGCAAATTTGCCTGGTGTTGATAATTGAGCCCCACTATGTTGTTCTTATAGCATGTACAGAGAGATTTATATAACTATTCCAGTATTGTGTTTCTTCTGTACTAAGCCCAGTTCTGAAGCAACATTTAAGGGTATAGCGGCTCTATAAAGTTGTTTTTCAAAGTAATTAGGGTATATTGGACTATATACTTAAAGGGATACTATCATGGGAAAAAACATTTTTTTCAAAATGAATTGGTTAATAGTGCTGCTCCATAAGAATTTTTCCGCTGAAATCAATTTCTTTTTTATATTCAATTTTGAAATCTGACATGGGGCTAGACATATTGTCAATTTCCCAGCTGCCCCAAGTCATGTGACTTGTGCTCTGATAAACTTCAATCACTCTTTACTGCTGTACTGCAAGTTGGAGTGATATTCTGTTCTGTTATTCAGAATGTTTGAGACCTTGGGTTTCCATAATTTGTATCTTCATACCTTAAGGGCCAGATTTATCAAGGGTCATATTTCGAAGTAATGGGAGTTTTTTTGAACTCCCATAACCTCGAAATCCGAATAAAAAAAGACCAAACAAAATTTATCTGACTTTGAGTAAATAGGCTGTATTCAAATCGTTTGAATCAAAGTTTTAGCGCATTCGATCTAATTTGAATCGAAGTATTTGTCCACCAAATGACTCCAAATAGGTTCTAGGAGGTCACCCATAGGCTAAAACAGAAATTTGCCGATTTTAGACGGTGAATGGTCGAAGTACATGATAAATTTTGATTTTTTTTTTTTTACTTTGAATTTTCACTTTGACCCTTGATAAATCTGCCCCTAAGTCTACTAGAAAATGATTTAAACATTAAATAAACACAATAAGCTCATTGGCCCCAATAAGGATTAATGATTTCCAAGTCAGGATCAAGTACAAGGTAATATTTATTACAGATTAAAAGGAAATAATTTTTAAAAAATTAAATTATTTAATTCAAATTATTATTTATATGAGCGATGGCCTGGATAACAGTTTTCTGGATAATGGATCCTATATTACTAAAACTATGATCTGCTGTAATTTTAAAAAAAAATCTGTAAAGAAAACAGCTATCGGGGAAAGCTTATCTGAAAAATGTTACATGGATACTTTAGGCTAGTGATCCCCAACCAGTAGCTCGTGAGTAACATGTTACTCTCCAACCATTTGGATGTTGCTCCCAGTGGCCTCAAAGCAGGAGATTATTTTTGAATTCAGGGCTTGGAGGCAAGTTTTGTTTCATAAAAACCAGATGTACTGCCAAACAGAGCCTCAATGTAGGTTGACAATCCACATAGGGGCTACCAAATGGCCAATCACAGCACTTATTTGGCACCCTAAGAACATTTTTCATTCAAGTGTTGCTCCACAACTCCTTTTACTTCTGAATGTTTCTCAAATGGTTGCGTATCCCTGCTTTAGGCTTAGGAGACATGAGAACCCATCACAAGCACCCTAATATATTATATACTTATAATACACAAAAGCCATGAATATCTTGTAAATTATATCCTTATAAACGGTGAGTTCTGATGTAATTTCTGTCACATGACTCATTGAAATTTGTGTATTATAATAAATAAAGTACCCCCAGTTGTAAAATATGAGGATATTAGAAGTTACCTCGGAGTTCCATGACCTGTATAAAAACACTCGGCCTTCGGCCTCGTGTTTTTATATGGTCATGAAACTCCTCTGTAACTTATAATATCCCTATATTTTACAAAAGGGGGTACTTTGTTCACTATATATAGTACTGTTTTCCTTTTCAGACAAAAGAACAGCAGCATAATAGGCGCTTGGGCACCATGGACCAATGGTTCAATGTGTCTACATAATGATTCTACAAGAACTTGTTAAGTGTTAATGAGACATGAAATATTTATTTTACAATGAATTCCATCACTTGGTTTTTGAAAAATTTCGGGCTTGGCTCCAGAATCTCCTAAAAATTTTGAACTGGATAGATATCCGGTGATTAGGACAGCCATGGTATGAGGTTTACATATTTCTCAGTTTTCATGGAACTATTCATTGACCAATATGCCCTGTTTCATTTAGGTACATTCCCCAGGCTTCACCGCAGGATAAAAGTGAACATTCAAAATTCCACTTACTTACCCACCAGCAAAATAGATCTGGATACAGAAATACCATGTGATTCCCATATTTTAAAAAAGTATTAAATATATTTATTCTGGTGCTGGACCCAAGGGTCTTAGTCACTGTTGGCAATGCATGTGAGACATAGTTGCCACACCGGTGTATAAACGTTTGAGAAGAAATTACTTTATCCCGAGAACACCAAAACAAGAAATAAACACTGGAATCCGAATTTCTCTTTGTAAGGAAATGTAGAAATGACGTCTCAGCTGACTTTGTAACTCTAGCAATGAGCATCAAAGCAGAGAACATGAAATGAAAACCTTAAAAGAAAGGCGGATCAACCCAGCAGATGACATGGATGAATTCACGCTCCCAATTTTCCTGTCTAGATTTTTGTGTTTCAGAAAGATTTCGTTTTTGTGCTGCTTAAATGATTAACTGGCAATGCAATAAATAGAATTGAATTCAGCCCTTCAAAGGCACTTAGTGCCAGAACGTTGTTTTGGAATATAAATTCTGCTTGAATAGGAAAGTGAGAGTGTACAAATACCTGGCAGCCATCTCTCGGTGCAAAGGCAGAACTTGAGGTTCCTCAGATCCAGGGTTGGTCTCAGATGTTAGACCGGGTTAGTTTTAGTTTGGTAGGTAGGGCTTCTGCACTGGGTTCCAAGCATAAACTGGGCCATTGGTGAGAATCTGACCTTGCCATAAAGAGAATTACGTTTTGCTAATGATTTTAGATGTTGTTTTATACGTTGTTTATAAACAGCCATCTCTGTATATTACCTCCCTCTCAGAAATGTTCTGCACATTTCCCAGTGAGCATAGCCATATATTGCATTCAATAATGGTGGTGGGTTGCTCAACTTTGCTTTAGAAAGCCCCCTTAAAGTGTAAATCCAGCATTGAGCTGGGCCAGTTTATAGGTATGAGGGTTGAGCTGTTTCCTATCCAGGTTAAAGTATTCCCTGGTAATTCCTTATTGGACAGTGCTTCCGTGCGTCACTAGTCTTTAAAATAGGAGTCACCATGTTGTTCTGTCTCTTTGGCCCCCACTTGCATTAGAAGTGGTGCTGGGAGGCCTAAGGTATTAGGCCTACGAAAGAGTAGTTAGTGTAATAGTTCACTCTAGGAGGCAGATTTACTAAGGAGCGAAGTGGCTAACGCTAGTGACAATTATCTAGAATGAGCACCTGCAGGGACTTCCCCAATTTACTAACGGGTGCAGGCGACAATTTGCTAGCGAAACAGACCATCACTAGTGGTCATTCGCACTCTATCGCCAGGCGACTTTTCACTCTGGCGAACGGACGTTACTCCGCAAATTTACTATAATGCGGATTTTACTGAACGTTACCTCTTTCGCCACAGTTGCCTTCGCCACCTCAGACCAGGCGAAGTGCTAAAAAGAAGCTACATCTTCTTATTTTTAAGCAGGATTGGCTGTAAAAGTCCTGACTTACTTTTTTGGGTAAGCTGTTTTCTCAACATATTTTATAACATACAGTATAACATATGACATTAATTTTACAGTGGGCTCATGTGTAGATCATTATATTAACTCTCTTGCCTTTATTAAGGTTCCCTGGACATATGTAATATAAACAGGTAACTTAAACCATTTGCAGCAACATTTTTAATAAAGACGTCCATACAACTTTAAATTTCCCTGCCCTATGCAAACTGACCTAAGCACAAGATCACTAGTGAAGTTTCACTAGGCACAAGTGAATGCTAAAGCATCTTCGCTATAAAAAAGCTAGCACAGCCGAAGTAACGCTAGCGAAAAGTCACCAGCGTTCGACACCTGGGACAAAACTTTGCATTTTAGTAAATTAGCATATTCGTAGCATATTTACACCAGGCAAAGTGGTGCGAGGGGTGCGAAACTGACGCTGGCAAAAATTCGCCCATTAGTGAAACTGCGCTCAGGGGAGAGAGAGTCACAGTTATCAGAGCAGGCGGAAACTCCAACAAGGAGAGCAGAAAGGGTTAGTAGTACCCCATAGTGTCATCCAATATATGGAGACTTGAGTAGTCAAGCTGAGAGATCCCATGAGAAGCAGCAATGTGACGGCCAAGTGCTCTGGGGATTGGATATTTGCTAGTGAGTACAACAGCTGGTTGTTTCTAATTTACTGTCTGTGCCCTATATCATCAAGGGAATTAATCATTGAAGCACTATAAAGTGATTGTATTCTGCATAATCTTGAACTAACATCTGAGAGACTGGGGCAGTCTCAGCAAATAAACAATTAACTGTTGTTTTAGGCACCCAAATTTCTGTACATTTATAAAGGAAGAGAAAGGTCAGTGTTGAAAACCCTTCCTCCATTCTACAGTAAGAGTCATGTAGAAAGAGAGAGAGTCCTGTGTAATGCATTTTTTAGAGTTACAGATAGTTTTAACCTGTCAATCAAGTTTAGGGAATCGAAAAGGCAGTGTCCTCTGTGCTAAGGAAAGAAACTCCTATATAGGGTTAGCGATGCATGTGGCACTAGAGCACAATTAACTGGGTTCAAGTCAGTTGTATACATGTCGATGCAACAAGTAACGGACGTCTTAACTATGACGCCTACCCGTTGCATTCCAGGCCTTGCTTGTAGTATCCGTGCGCTTTGCACCTTATTCAGAAAAGGGAAATAACCAGCATTTTGGTACAATCATTTTGGTGATAATCGCATCACATTCTGAAAGCAATTTTGTGTTTGTGCTGGCGCCCAATATATTATTATCATTGTTTTATATGGTGCACCCATTTGCCTACCACAAGCCCTTCATCCTATATGCAATTTCATGAGATGCCAGTTAACGATTTGATTCTTTAGGCTGTGGGAGGAAACTGGGACACCTGGAGAAGACTTATGTTTGCACCAGCGCCCACAATTGTCTCCAATCTCATCCCTAACTTGTCCTTCCCATATGAAAAGCTTTTCTCACTCTTTAACTCACACTTGTATCTGTCAGTCTCGCTACATGTGCCATTCCTTAACACTTCTAATGCTGAGCACTTTGCACTTTCCTTTGAGAAGCAGCTACACTGAACTGATCTCTGACTGGTCAAGATGGCCCGTTTACTTCAGATCCTTGGAAGAGGGAAGGCATTCAGCATTAGATAATATAAGGAAAAGTGGCAGCGGCATTGACTATGATGGGGCAATCAGTAAATAATGCATTTAATGATTTGCAGCGCAGTAAATGGAATAAAGAGAAATGAGTCCCATAGAAGGGCAAGGGCTAGTGGCATTAAAATAAGCTGCCGACACAGTCTGTTGGCAGCTTTTATCGGCCCGTGTATGGCCAACTTTAGCCACTTACTCTTTAGTATATCTGCCCCAATGTCTCTCCATCTCATGAAATCCAGTGAGTAAGACTCATCAGCAAACTTATCATTAACCATGAGATAAATGTAAGAATACAATAAAGTAACCTGAAAATCCACCTTTCTCTTTTGGTATAATACTACCTATAGCACACATTGTTTTCTACACTACTTCCAACCATTCCTACAGCCCCTTTCCTATACCCCTCCCCATCCTTGCAGGTCTTATTTATCAAAAATGGAAGTGTGAGAACGCCACAGCCCGCTAGAGTGAAATACCGCCTTTCTCCATTCATTTCTATGGGAATTTTAAAAGAGTATTAACCAATGGGTGTAAGTGAAAGTTCACCCTTTGATAAATATGCCTTTAAAAATGCCATAGAAATGGAGAGTGGTGGAATTTCACTCTAGCGGGCTGTGGCGTTCTCACACTTCACTCTTTGATAAATATACCCCCTTGTTCTCCCCCTACAGAGCTACACTATAATCATGTTATAATTTGCTTCTGTTATATGATGAAAATCAATAAAAATTAAAGTTGGAAAACAAATCTGAATATACAACTGAATACAATCATGGAAAAAAACTTGAATACCTAGAATTTGTGTTTTTCAAGATCAAAAAAAAAAAATAACTAGCTTGAATCTTGCCTAGGACAAGTCCTTGTTGTCTTCTACATGAACTCACAACCTTTTAGGCACATTTGAGATTGTCAAACTATTTAAGTTTTTGAAAATTGCAAATAAAAATTGAATCATGGCAAAAATATTAATTTGAACCTTGATCAATCACCTATTAAATGAATCCTGTTAAATGATGCTAACGGGCTAGTAATATTAATAATGGCCATTGTTTTAAAGCATATGTAGAGGTTATAACCATTCTAAAGAGCTTATTCGTTCTCATGCAAATTACTGGACACATTTGTCTGTACACACCCTAAAAACATCAGAGTATGCTATCCGGGTGCTAAGCTACACCTCTTGTTGGCATTGTAAAAGGGGACTGGGGGGCTATAGGAGGTAATAGGGGAGGTTGTGGTCAGCCACTCTGAAACAATGGCAGTTTATGCAAGGCACTATTACAAAAGTTATGGAGAACAAAGCAAGGGAATATCAATATACAGTCACCTCTTACTATTATCATTAGGGATGGGCGAATTTTTTTGCCTTGTTGTGCCGAAAAAATGACGCCCATAGACTTGTATGGCAGACGTGCGTCAAAATGTATAGACTTTAATGGACGTCGGTGACATTTCGCCGGCGGCAAATTTTTGGCTAAACGAAACGGATCAAATTCGCCCATCCCTAATTATCATTAGAGAAATACAAAGAGAAAGTTTTATAATATGAAGCTATAGATCCCCATGAAACAAACCCTTCTAGCGTGGGTTAACTGCCCTTGGAATCAGATCGTACGCCTTAGTCATTTCCATTTTGTTTTTACTCCGTGCCAATTGCACCCGAAGGAAAATCTGCAAATAAATAAACAATACAAAACAAAACAAAAAAAAATTGAAAGCCAAAAAGCAAATGTGGGATTTGTGCAGTACAGACATTCCCCGATGGAAACAAACCAGTTGACATTCTTACATTATGACTGTGCAGGAGCGGAGATAAGCGCAGACAGGTTTTTATCATAAGCTTCAATTAAAGCCGATTTAGAGTGTTTCACTCAAGTAAAGCAATAGCTACCGGCCTCAAAATGTTAATGCAATTTCTGCTTTGGCAGCCGTACTCTGGCATCTACTCAACTCAACAGGCAAAACTTTGAAAGTAAAAAAAATATTGATGGCGTGTTATTCTTCCCCGCGCTGACTCTGTGAAGACACCACTCATAAGTCAAGTGTCAGGCTTACAAAGTTGTCTTTCCCAGAAACATTACTTTATATTCATGTAATGAAAGTTTGCCCTGTTGCATTAAGCAAAAAAAAAAGCTATTTTTCTCTGCAGCAAGACAAGCCGAGTGCTCTCATAGCAAATAGTGATGGGCGAATTTATTCACCAGGTGCAAATTTGCGGCGAATATGCGCGATTCGCCGCCGGTGAAGAAATTAGCGAAATGGCGCAATTTTACCCTCGATATTCGACCATCGAAGTTAAATCCTTCAACTTCGAATATCGAAGTCAAAGGATTTAACGCAATTCGATCGAACGAACGATCGAAGGAAAAATCACTCGATCGAACGATTAAACCCTTCCAATCAAACGATTCGAAGGATTAGAATTCTTCGATCAAACGATTTTTCTTCGATCAGAAATTACTAGGAAAGCCTATGGGGACCTTCCCCATAGGTTAACATTGGTGCTCGGCAGGTTTTAGGTGGCAAAGTAGGTGGTCGAAGTTTTTTTTTATGAGACAGTACTTCGACTATCGAATAGTCGAACGATTTTAGGTTCGAATCGTTCAATTCGAAGACAAAGTCGTAGTCGAAGGTTGAAGTAGCCAATTCGATGGTTGAAGTAGCCAAAAAAATACTTCGAAATTCAAAGTATTTTTCATTCTAACCCTTCACTCGAGCTCAGTAAATGGGCCCCTTATGGTGTTATTTACTAAACTCCAAATGCAAAAATCACAAATAATTTGTGATTTTTTTTTTTTTATAAAATCGGACTTTTAAAAAAAAATCACACATTTTCAGAATTTATTAAACCCTTAGGATGGAAACGTCAGAATCAGAAAATGCGGCATCTCAGACCTGTCGAGGTTGCATATAAGTCAATGGAAGAAGTCCCAATGATTTTTTGGTGTGCGTTGGGTTTCGTGCAATACCCAGAAGTTTTCGGGTATTGCACGAGTTTTTGGGTGACAAATCTAAAAAAATCGTGAATATCAGATAAAAAAATCTGAAAAAAACGTGAAAATCAGATTTTTTGGCAAAACCGCCAAACAAGCTGATCTCTACGTGTATGGCCAACTTTAGTACTTTAAAAGTTGCCTAAATGTTTTATGTCTTACCTAATTCCTGAGATCCATTTCTGCCTGCTTTCATTCAGGTTGCTGCCAGTGGCATAACTATAGAGGAATCATTCCCATGGTAGTGGGGGGCCCGGAGAACAAGGGGGCCCAAACCGCAGAGTCAGCTTCCTCTATAGCCACCTTGCTGCAGAAAAATTTGACCACCAACGGTCAAGGGGGTTAGCGGGAAGTGAAAAGAAAACCTTCTACATTTGCCTAATGCAGGGCAGCTTATATTTCAATACTCTGAACATTGATACAATGCTTTAAGGAAATTCATTAAAAAGGTAGTCGTTGATCAACAATATAATGGCTCCCACAGTCTTACCAGCCAGCCATGGTGCATCTAAATAGAGGACTGATTTCACTCCCATTCTTGAAGTGCTTACTTCATCTTACTTCAGCCTGGCTGAAACCATAAAGAGGATGACTGTAGCCGAGATTCCAGGTAAAGCCCTTATAGAAGCCAAATAAACTGTTTTTGCAACAGGCAAATTCAAGATTTAAAGGAGTCATAGATGATAAATGAAAAAAACCCTAATTTTGTAGGCAATTATGAGTAATATATGGAGTTGCTTTTACATGGTGCTAAAAATGAATATTATCTTTAAAAATAGATCCTTAATTGGAGCTCCCTATAGATGTTCTCTGGTCCCTGTTTCAAATGAGGGGTGGGCGTGTCCTTACGGTCCCTGCCAGAAGCACAGTAGGAGGGGGGCAGCCAATCACAGCCCTGGAGTCACACAAGCACAGACAGGCTTCAGTTCCCTATCAGGTCCTGCTAACTGCCACCGGCTCCCCTGCACAGCCTGGGAATTCAGGAAGCAGGAAGTGGAAGTGAAGGGAGGGATTATTAGTTTTTTTGCAGAAATATTAAATAAATCAGCCTGAAACACTACTTTTTAAAGCACAATTCTTCTATATCTAAATGAGTATAATGCACTGGTACATTTGTATTATTTTACACAAAATGTCTTCTTTAAGTGATAATGCTAAATGCTCACAGGCTTCAGGGTCACATTAATGGCATAAGACTATCCCCCACCGTTGGTTGCACCCTAGGCATGTGCCACTTTTGCCTACCCCTAGTTCCAATCCTGCCTGGGCCAGTGCTCCTGTTTGTTGGAAACTGTACTGGCCTGGGCTACTACACTAAATAATGTTGAGCGTTACCTTAAACCTCAGCTACAGTGATCCTTGTGGACCTGGATTTAGCCAGAGGAAGTAAATACATATGGATGTTGGGACACTTTTCCTGCAAAATAACTTGAAGGAATACATTGTTGGAGCAGTACTAGGGTAACATCTTTTCTCAAGGCTTCAGAGATCTCCCACCCTATAAACCACACGATGCTTTAGGACCAGCCTGTAGGGCAGGTAAGCAGAGGAGGGTTTGCAATTCCCCGTTAAATATTCTGCTGTGGGACCCTGCAGGGCATTTCACCTTTTTGCGTTTATAGCGACTTAACCATGTTTAGATCTACCCCCAGCCTGACTCTTTATTAAACGTAGGCAGAAAATGAATCGCTGATCAGACATGGGGATACAAATGCATACCTCCCAACATTTTGGAAGTAAAAAGAGGGACAAAAAATTATATCTCCGCACGTAGCGCAGCAATTTTTTTTGACCACACCCCTTTCTGTGGCCACACCCCCTAATAACCATGTTTGTTTTACAAAATTTGGCAGGTTATGAAAGTTTGAAAATATTTCTCCTTATCTAAACTGTGTTTTTGTGTCTCAAATTGTTACAAAGTATCTTATTTTCACCTGTTAGCTGTTCTGGGCTCTCTGCTAAAAGCCAATTAAGTGAGAAACTTTGTTTCTTTTTCTGGCTGTTCAGTGCAGAGAAAAGAGGGACTTTCCAGTACAAATGAGGGACTGCGGGTTGAGCTGTCAAAAGAGGGACTGTCCCTCCGAAAAAGGGACAGTTGGGAGATATGCAAATGCCACCTGACTAACTGCCATCACTATATACAATTAGATATTCTTTATTGCAGAGGCAGACGTTAGAGTGATACTGACACTAAAACAATACTTTTTAAAATATGAATGTATATTAAGGGGGTTATTTATTAAGGTCCGAAATTTTATAAGTATTTCTAACATAAAAATCTGATCAACTATGACTGCCCGAATAGACCTTATTTATCATTAAAAAAATCTGAAAAAATTGGGTCGGTCAAAAATCCGATAACTACTGAGCTTCTTACTTTTCAGGCAAAGCTCCACAAATACTATGAATTTTTCTGAGTTTTCGGACATTTTGATCCAAAATCCCAGAAATTCATAGATATCAGTAGTGCAGACATTGGACTTTCCCTGTTGACTTATACTGGACCTTGAGAGCTTCGAGATGCCGTTTTTTTGGTGTCTGACTTTTAAGACCATCAGGCTTTAATAAATTCTGAAAAAACTCATAGTTGTTTGTTAGTCTGAAAACCACGAATTATTCAAATTTCAGATATTCGGAGCATAATAAATAACCTCCTAAAAGTTACCTACTGGTCATGTTGATCTTTCTTGCTGAGAGGTTTGTTTTTGTAAGTTATTGTTATTTGAAGTTCCTAAACCTGAATGTTTTGCCCATGGTCGGGCTTGGCAGCCTGTGGCCCACCGAGACTGCTGTCCAGGGCCCTCCTCCGGCCCCCCTACTGTGACATGAAGGCTCTGCTCGGCACCCTTGCCCAGGCGGAGCACGGCGCACATGCGCAAACAGCGCCAGAAAAAAAATATTTTTTTGGAAAAACTGTCGGGAGAGGGGGTCTGGCTCGGCAGGGGCCCACTAGGGTCAGGGCCCACCGGGTTTTTTCCCGGTGTCCCGCCGTGCCAGTCTGACACTGGTTTTGCCAACTGACTGTCCCATCTCAGCCTGTCAGTTAAAGTTTCTAACGGACTCCTGCTGCACAAATATGGCAGCCCCCTCATAGACGAACACAGGGAGTCAAATAGGTAATGTAAAAGCAATGGGCAAATACTTTACGGCAAAATTATAAGTAGCATGCAAAGCCAATATTATGACAGATGTCAAAAAGAGTTTAGTTTCTGGTGTCAGTATCTCTTTAAAGTTACATATTGACTTCCAGAAGAACTAAAAACAGATTTTGGCTAACAAAAAAAAACAATGGACGCTATTGCCAAGGCATTACCAGGAAGAAGCGTCATTCCTTTGTATTATCAAGGGAAAACCCTGTAACAGGAATATCATTCCAATTTCTCGAGTTATTCCTGTTATAAAATACAAAAGAAAAATATCATCTTAAATAAAAAGTGGGCGGGCGAGTCCGTGTGCTTTTAACATTTTAGAAATACCACATGTCCGAGCTATTGTGCCTCTTTCTTTCTTCTTCGTTTTTCTAAAAGTCAGGCTAAATTACGTTTAAAAAGCATCCCTTGATGATGAGGGTTTTTTTTTTTCTGAGGAATTGCAATTTTCTGCTTTCATGTTGATATCAAGAGATGCATTACTGGAAAAGGAAATCCATATAGTTAAGCTCTCACTGCTCTGGATAATTAATGAAGTCGGGCTGAGAGCACCGGGAGACAATAAAGGAAAACCTACCTTTCATTTTTTAATTTGAAACCAAAACATAAAATAAAAGGCAAAAACACAGTAAAAGGGCAATTATTTAGACAATGAGCTCCGCCAGCGCAATCCTACGTTTGGATGTTTCTAGACATATCTAAATTGTGCCAAACAAAATAAAACTGTATAGCTTTTTATGGGAAGTTACAGAAGTACAGGATTTTCTTGGGAAAAGCAACAATATTAGTAGATACAACAGACACATGAACCCCTTTATTACAGCGGATCCTCTCCAGTGATAGCCTTTTGGGGACATGCTATAACAGAATGTCAATCTGTCACTACCTGGTCATCATTCACTGGGTCCGCGTACCCTACGCGTTACCTTAGAGCGGTGATCCCCAACCAGTGGATCATGAGGAACATGTCACCAACTCTTGGATGTTGCTCCCAGTGGCCACAAAGCAGGTGTTTATTTTTGAATTCCTTGGAGACAAGTTTTGGTTGCAGAAAAACAAGGTGCACTGCCAAATAGAGACTCCTGTAGGCTTCCAGTCCACATTGGGGCTACCAGACAACCAATCACAGCCCATATTTTGCCTCCCAAGGAACTTTTTTCATGCTTATGTTGCTCCCCAACTCTTTTTACCTTTTAATTAAATGTAAAAAAACAGTTTGAGATCCCTGCTTTAGGGCTTGGTCTTGGTCTCCAGGTGGCAGATCCACCTCCCACTATAATGGCATCCAGAAAATGACTGAGCATTTTCCTTCCCCTTTAATACACTAAGGAAGAGGAACTGATAAACTACCATTGGGCCAATGTGGACAGCACAGGCACAGGTTGAGGCTAACCTTTTAAAGGAGAACTAAAGCTTAACTAAAGAAGTAGCTAGAAATGTTTTACATTATGTTTTGGGTTTCTGTACCAGCCCAAGGCAACCACAGCCCTTTAGCAGTAAAGATCTGTTTCTCCAAAGATGCCCCAGTAGCTCCCCATCTTCTTTTCTGCTGATTCACTGCACATACTCTGTGCTGCTGTCACTTACTGAGCTTAGGGACCCACTCACAATATACAGTACACATAGAATAGAAATGTCACAATATAAGGCTGATTAGTAATTAATACAGATAATTACTACATGGCAGCACAGAAACCAGTGCAATTAGCATCAGAATTTAATAATCAGCAAACCTGTAGCATCAGCTTATATTACAGACCAACCTCATTTTCTGCTTGATAATTAGTGACGACCCCTAAGCGTAGCTTCTTAACAGCCAATCAGAGCCCACTGAGCATGTGAGTGTCACAGACACTTTCCAAGATGGTGACCCCCTGTGACAAGTTTGAAGTCCTGGATCATTGCTGCTATTGACAAGCTGAAACTTTAGGCTGGTGCAATAAGTTCACTATATAAAATATGGCATTTTTGGCAATATTCATTTTTAGGGTTTAGTTCTACTTTAAGCCCCCTACAATTACCTATTTGCAGAGGAATAGGGAGACTTTAACAGTTAACAATGCAGTTATGAAGTATGATTTTTATTAGGGTATTGCATTGTTCAAATAAACAATACAAACAAGTGTAGATTCAAATTGAATACAATATTCTAAAGCAATTTCACAACATTTCATGATATAATTTATTGGTAGCTGAGCAACAGTTTTACTACATTTATTCAGCAAAATTATACATTTCTGAAATGATGGCTATTTTTACAGGTAAATAATATGTCTTGGCTTGAACATTCTAAAGGAACAGGTGGGTAAATCTGTGTATATTTTAGCTCTAGTTGTTTAGAAGAAGCACTTTGTGGTTATGTATGAGAAAAACATGTTAGGTGCCAATTGTGTCCCACTGAACCACACACTTGTATGAACAAGTTTCCGCCTTTACTCGTGCGCTGACTCAATCATTTAAAAGCCAAAGTGTGACCAAAGAAAAAAGTCTCCTTAGATTTGCCCCAGACGAGTAGACAAATCACAAAGCTCATAGTTCCCCTTAATTAACATCATGACATACATCTCCTATAAAGCTAAATATTGACTCACTCCCCTAGATTTCCCCCTGAGGGGTATTCATGTCACCGTATATTTCGGCTCCATCTGGTGCTGAAATTTCATGCAGGGATTAAGACGTCTCAATATGTGAGACGGGAAAAAAAAAAGATACTTTTGTTTTTGTAAATTAGCAGAGGGCATCAAAGAACCAACGACAAGGGTATATACAGTATAGTAACTCAGCATTAACAAAAATAATGCCGTTGATAAAAGAACTCTGGAGCAGCCTCTTTGGAAAAGTCCTTTTACTCATAATTATGTTTTTCACATGAAACTAGAGTTGGTATTTGTGAGATTCTCTGTATCTCAATATCGGTGAGAATCTCTATGACCTCCTGTCGCTCATCACTCGGGGACTTCAAGCAAATTGGTTCCAGATGGGATGAACCACTTCCAGTTCTTGTCTGTAGTCAAATAATCGTAGTTGAGAAGAAGGGACAAAAATTCACTTCAGTGTGGGGGATCTCCGGTTGGCTCCGGACGTCACATGTCACATAATCCGGGTTCCCGGCCAAGGAATCACTTCATACAAGATATTATGGATTTCTCTGACACGATTTCCAATCCGTAATTTTCAAAATCCGTAATATCTTGTTGAGAAGAAGGGGCATTTATATACCAGCAGGGGCATATCTATATATAGGTACCCGAGGCATGTGCCTAGTTCAGCAGCTCTTGCCTGAATAACTATTATGATTCATTTGCACTGTACCTTAGTTGACAAATTGTAATGGATTAAATAAAGTACAATATTTTATACTTTGGAAATCGTGTCAGAGAAATCCGTAATATCTTGTTGAGAAGAAGGGGCATTTATATACCAGCAGGGGCATATCTATATTTAGGTACCCGGGGCCTGTACCTAGGTCAGCAGCTCTTGCCTGAATAACTAAATACATATTTAAGAGATAAATACCACCGCAGAACACTAAGGGGACAGCAGAATAATTCGCTACACATCGCCGTGTAAAAAAAACGTTGTAAAAATAGCGTCGTTTTTTTAAGCACTTTTTCATTGAGCAACTTCCATTGCAACTTATTTAAAAAGGTCTGCAGCAGTGTAAAATAACTGTGGAAAATCTGGCGTTCCCATGGCGTAAAACACACAAATTTGCCATTTATTTTACACTGTTTTACCAGCGAATTTAGTTTTGCACAGCGTAATAAATATCCTTTATCCTTACTGTAGAAATCCGCTGGTGGTGCTGGAGGTTTAGGGGTGCAGGCCTTGGAGCATTGCAGGGCGGAAGCAGTGCCGGGCCAATGCAGGCAGACGCCCTAGGCAGCCTGGCCCTGCAAATCGCCCAATACGCGAGTGCGCATGCGCGGAAAAACACAAGTGCGCATGCGCAAAAAAATACGAGTGCGCATGCGCACTTTCGTTTTTCACGCATGCGCACTTGTGTTTTTCCGCGCATGCGCACTCGCGTATTGGGCGCTTTGCAAAACAAAGATAAAAATTGGATTATTTGGATAAAATGGAGCCTATAGGAGATGGTCTTTCCTTAATTCGGAGCTTTCTGGATAGTGGGTTTTTGGATAATGGATCCCATACCTCTATTTCTTCCAACCATGCAGTATTTCTTCCTGTGGATCAAGCCACATCCATTACAGTTGAGTCCAATGCTTGTAATGAATGTAATTGTGGGTCAGGGTCATGTATGAGATGCATGTTGTGACTTCATAGAGTAAGTTTTGTCAGTTCAGACGAATGGCATTATTGACCAATACGCTGGGCTCAAGACTATTGGTAAAACCCACTTTAGGGGAACCTGGAACTATGGGGCAGATTCACTAAAGAGCGAATTGTCGACAGCGACCACTTCGCACACGAACCGCTTCACCAGGCGCGAATTTATTACCACTACGTTAATTCGCTAAAATGCGAGGTTGTGTCCCTTGCGCCTATCGCTGGCAGCTTCTCGCTAGCAATACTTCTTCAGTGCGAGTGTTTCGTAGTGAAGATTCTCTAGCGAAAATGTGCTAGTGATTTTATGCTTAGGTCAATTTGACTAGAGGAGCCGTATAAACGTCATATACACGTCATTTTTAGAGATGTTGGTGTAAATGATTGAAGTGGCCACTTTTTATTACAAATGTCCAAGTTAAGACATAAAAGCTCCTCTAATGTCCTAGACATGAGCCCACCTTAAAATATATGTGGCATGCCCCCTCAAATGTGTTAAAATTTATCTTTAATAGTTCGGCCTTTCGAAGACAATCCCACTTTAAAAATTTGAAAAGTCACCTGCGTTTTTTGCACTTTTTATGACTTTCCGGGGGGAAGGATAGGATGTAAGTTCGTATCAGCAGTTCGCCTGGTTTGAGGTGGCAAAGGAAACTCTGGCAAAAGAGGTAACGTTCAGTAAAATCCTCAATTTAGGGCATTAGCGGAGCAACAACCATTCGCCAGAGCGAAAAGTCGCCTGGCGATAGATTGAGATCGAACGTTAGCGACAGTCTCTTTCACTAGCGAATTGTCGTCTTCGACTTTGAATTGGTGATGTCCCTGCGGATGTGATTTGGCACCAATTTATCAGAAGGAGGGCTCAGTCATCAAGCATGTTTGGACCATTAATTAATAGCATTGATACGGGCAACACTTGTGTCCATTTTCTTTGCACTTATCAATGATGATAAAGCTGTGCTTTGGCTTCTCTATTAGCACAACAAAGGACTTATCTAGAGAACTGTAACTGTGAAGCCTTGACCTACTTGTATGTCACTATTAATTCAGATATATATATGGCACTTGGCACAGTTAGTGGGCTTTAGGGAACAATGTCCCACTGTTAATAATTGACTGGAAGGACATATTGTACAGAAATACTGCAGGAGGACAGATGCCAAAACATCTCAGTGCCCAAAATAGAAAGCAGATATATAATTATTAGCTAATTGTCATTCCAGACTGTGAGAAAATCAAATAATATAATCGGAAAACCCAGTGCTGGAGGCAACCATAAGTTTCTCTATACAATGTACAGTCATAGTCCTTGTGTAATCTAAACAGGGTAAATGTGTATCAATGTGTGCCCAAGCCACAGCTGAAGAGATTACAGATAATACACAAACTGGCTGGGGTAGTGGAACTTTGAACAAACAGAAGCAATTATGTATAAGAACATTTCATTTTCAGCACCAAGCAGAAAGGTCTAGTGATATCCCGCAATTCCTAAACATGTTACAGGAGCAATGATGGCCATCGCTTCAAATATAAACTCTCTCTCTATGGGAGACCTCCACTCATTAGGCTTTGGATATTGTATGTACACGTGATACCCAGATATGTTTAGATGTCCCTTCACTAACCCCTGAAATGCAGACGCAGATCTATAACTGCCTCTTAGTTATTCTCTCCTGGATGAATCAATGTCATCTAAACCTGAACATAACAAAAACTGAACTGATCATGTTTCCACCCAAATTCTGCTCTAATCTTTTATAATTACTACAGTCGGCACGTTTATTAATCGTGTTGAATCAGCATGAAGCCTTGGGGTCATCTCTCCTTCTCTAATCATGTTAATACCATTTTTGAAACCTGTCAGTTTGCCTTACATGCCTTCACCCTAACCACCATAATTTTTCCTTTTTTGCATTCACCCAATCTACTACAACTTGGCCTCCCAGTCTTCCCATATCTCCCCTTCACGGTATCTTAACTCCTAAGAGTGGATCTACTCCCCGCTAGTGAGGGAAGAATAAATTCGGCAGGCGTGAATTTGTGACAAATTTCTGCATTTTGCTGGAAACTGCTGCAAAAATTGCTGGCAAAAAATCTGCCGCGTCCAAAAAATTGGGTTGCATCAGAATAGTCGCACACATAAAATTTGTCGTGCGTCAAAATTATATGGATGGCCATTGGCTTTAATGCAGTTGGACAAAATTGGCGCATGTATAAAAATTGACACGGCCGTCGAAAATTGACGTGCGTCTAAATAATTTTGACGCCCATGCGTTTTGTGAATTTTTCACCGCTTTGCGAATTTTGCTGGGAATTCAGAATTCATGAAGCGAACTGGGACAAATTCACCCATCACTACTCCCCACACTTAAAAGGGACCCGTCACCCAAAAATTCAAAATCCTATGTATATCACATTATTCAAGCAAAATTAACTTTAATTACACTGTATAAATATTTGAATCTTGTTTCCTTCAGTCTGGGAACTGATAAGCCTTGTATCATCTCAGAATCTTGTTTGTGCACCAGAATGGGGGACCTGATGTCCATCCCCATGCCCTGGCTACACAATTAAATGGTGAAGAGAACGGGGGAATGTGGGGAGAGCAGTGACATCTAGGAAGTGCTGAATGGAAAGTGAAAGTAATTGCCCAAGGCATAGAGGAGACGCAGACAATATTTGATTGACAGCTGAGATTTTTAAATGGGTTTACAACAGCTATGAATACTTAAATAAAAAATAGAAACTGGATTTCTTGTTTAAATTGAAAATTACTTTTATTATACAGATTTTTGTGTCTGGGTCACGGGTCCACTTTAAAACCCCAATAAGCAAAAGAAAACTTACAGATGCCTTCTCTTAACTGTCTCTTAAAGAGATACTGACACCAGAAATGATGCCTTTTAAACATCTATTATAAAATTGACTTTGCATGCTACTTATAATTTTGTCATAAAGGATTTGCCCAATGCTTTTACATTACCTATCTGACTTCATGTATTTGTCTATGAAGGGACTGCCATATTTGTGCAGCAGGAGTCCGTTAACATTAGAAACTGTAACTGACAGACAGAGATGGGACAGTCAGTTGGCAAAACAGTCAGGTTTAGGAGCTTCAACTAACAATAACTTACAAAAACAAACCTCTCAGCAAAAAAACATCAATATGACCAATAGGTAACTTTTAATGTACGTTCATATTTTAAAAAGTAGTTTTTTAGTGTCAGTATCACTTTAACTCCACTTTCCACTTCACTTGAGTCTCCATATGTTCCTGTTGTCTCCTCCATTCCAATATCCTGCCTTTAACCTTTCTCTCTTCTCCTATCCCTGAATTCTCTGCTAACCTCTTTATAAAATATCCGACCCTCAAAAATTTAAATCCTTCATTCAGTCTTGGCACTTACAGACCAGTGTCCCAAGCATTGCAACTACCAGGTATGGAGTCTGTTATCCGGAAACCCATTATCCAAAAAGCTCCGAATTACAGTAAGGCCATCTCTTATGGACTCCATTTTATCCAAAAAATGTTTAATTTTTCTGTAATAATAAAACAGTTCCTTGTACTTGATCCCAACTAAGATATAATTAATCCTTATTGGAAGCAAAACCAGTCTATTGGGTTTATTTAAAGGTTTATTTAAAGGGGTGGGTCACCTTTTAGTTATCTTATACAATGGCTAATTCTAAGCAACTTTCAATTGGCCTCCCCTTTTTTTATATATAGTTTTTGAATTATTTCTGACTCTTTCCAGCTATCAATGGGACTCATTGACCCCCATCTAAAAAAATCAAATACTCTGTAAGGCTACACATTTATTGTTATTGCTACTTTGTATTACTCATCTTTCTATTCAGGCCTCTACGATTCATATTCCAGTCTCTTATGCAGATCAGTACATGGTTGCTAGGGTAATTTGGACCCAAGCAACCAGATGGCTGAAATTGCAAACTGGAGAACTGCTGAGTAAAAAGATAAATAAACCACACTTAAAAGACATGAAAACCAATTGCAAATTGTCCTGAAATATCACTCTCTACATCATACTAAACGTTAATTTAAAAGTGAACAAACCCTTTAATGTTTATATAATTACTGGTATGAAATTCCAAATTACAGAAAGATCCATTATCCGGAAAAACCTAACAGGATGCACCGAATCCACTATTTTGGATTCGGCCGAACCCCTGAATCCTTCCCGAAAGATTCGGATAAATCCTAATTTGCAGATGCAAATTAGGGGTAGGAAGGGAAAAATATTTTTTACTTCCTTGTTTTGTGACAAAAAGTCACGCAATTTCCCTCCCTGCCCCCAATTTACATATGCAAATTAGGATTCGGATTCAGTTCGGCCAGACACAAGGATTTGGCTGAATCTGAATCCTGCTGAAAAAGGCCGAATCCCGAACCAAATCCTGGATTTGGTGCATCCCTACTTCCAATTAGGACTAATTATATCTTAGTTGGGATCGAGTAAAAGGTACTATTTTATTATTACAGAGAAACAGGAAATAATTTAGAAAAATTTTGATTATTTGGATAAAATGGAGGCAGCCTTCCCATAATTCGGATCTTTCTGGACAACAAGTTTCCGGATAACGGATCCCATACCTGTACTGATCAGTTTATATAAGATTATTAGGAGCCTACAAATCAAGTCACACATTTCCACATTGGACACAATGGCATGCTAAGGGAGCAGTGTGTATTGAAGCATCTGGCACACATGGCCGCACCTCTTCAAACCAAGGTGCTGATGGACAACCACTTCTGTAGAACTATAATACACCAAATAAACAAAAAGAATAAAAAATAATTATTTGGAATAAATTCCCACCAGTTAGTAGCACATGTCTGCAAGATGCCAAATTAGGGGAGATTAAAGAAACCAGTGAAATAATTCCCAACGTTATCCCTTTTGTATCCTAAACCCTAAGAGGGACATGAGATGGATTAGTGTTGAGAAGCTGCTGGTGAGATGTGGCCTGTGACAAAGTAGCACATGATTGCGAGGATTAAATGGATTACAGCAAATGACTCTGTAGGGTCAGAGATACACATAACTGCTACAGATTCATCCTAACTGCCCCCTTCTGCCATATCCCAATCATCCCAACTCTATCTGGAATGTATCACAGGGAAGACGATGTGTTTAATGAACTTTTACACATTGATGTTTTATGTCTACAAAGCTGAAATGCAAACATTGCTCAAGAGCCGCCGGAATTATCTGTGTTAGCTTTAAATTAATGTAAGAAGTTTCCAAAATAATTTGAAATCCATGCAATATGTAAACATTAGGACTTATTAAAGTCTGCCGCGGCATCCGAATATAAACTGGGAAATGTATTAGCGTTGTGATATTAAGATTATCCATAAGACTTCGGCAAAGGAACCACAGAAACATGTTTGGACATTGTGATAAGGAAAGGGGAAATTCCGTTGGACTGCTGGTTTTCCTGGGTTCAAATCAAATCTTGTAATTAATAAGAGCAATGCAAATACTGTCCATGCAAAGAGATGGAGAGTGGGACACAGTATGAATGGAACAAGAGATCTTTATCTTTTATGCGATGGGCATATTTCTCCCGCCTCGCTTCGCCGAAAAATTTGTGAAACGGCAGAAAATTCAGGAAACTCAAATTTTGTCGCTGGCGTCAATTTTGATGCCAGCAACAATGGGCGTTTCATGGGCGTTTCACAAATTTATTTGCTGGCGGCAAAACGGGGAAATTCGCCATGAATTCACACCTGCCAAATTTATTCGCCCATCACTAGAGATCTTCTCTGCTCCGATGGTGACTTGGGGGGTTGACAGTCTAGAGTGATTGATCTATGACTGTGATCCTAACCAGTGGCTCCCTTACCAGCCTCTTGGATGTTGCTGCTTATTTTCGAATTTCAGGCTTGGAGGCAAGTTTGGTTACATAAAAACCAGGTGTACTGCCGGCAATTTTCCACAAAATAGTTTACTAAATAGTAAACATGTTAACATTTTGAACTCTTAGTAGACTCTGGGCTTCATTCCAGGAAGACTCCTAAAGTATCCATGACTCCTAATACTTGAAAGGTGCCATAACCTCTAACATCCATGACTTTGATTACTTGAAAGCTGCTCTCGCATAGATCCATAGACATTGTGGTGTATATTATTCTATAAACACATTGGGCCAGATTAAATTCAGTGGGAAAAAGTTATCTCATGGTTTATCTCATGGTTTATCATGTGAAAACTCATGGACGAGATTCAATTCGAGAACAAAACTATGTTCATTTTTAGGGTTTAGCAGGGTCGGACTGGGCCAGGCCCACAGGAAAAAGAACCCGGTGGATCACTGCTCTTGTGGGCTCCGCCAGCCCAGACACAATACTTAATGTTGTTCTCTTTACCTCCCTCCGACATTGTTGGCCCGAACTCTCTCCCTGGCCCGTTCACTGCAGTGAAGAATAGGTAAGGGCAGTAGGGCCAATGGAGGGTTGCAGCTTGGATGGGGAGGCCGGAGAGGGGTAGTGGCTGGGGGTCCTAGAGGATTCTTTGTGGCTGGGGGGCCCTGGGCCCTCCAGTTCAACACTGAGGACCAGTTAAGGTGCACAGTCTAACTACAGTACTATGGGACCTGTTAACCAGAATGCTCAGAACCTGGAGTCTTCTGGATAAGGGATCTTTCCGTAATTTGGATCTCCATACATTATATCTACTGAAATATCATGCGTTAAGAGCTGTACTGTGTAAGGAGTTGCTGGTAACAGGACCTGTTATCCAGAATGCTCAGGACCTGGGGTTTTCGGGAAAATGGATCTTTCCGTAATATGGATCTTAATACCTACTTTTTAGTCTACTAGAAAATCATGTAAACATTAAATAACCCTGGAGAATAAGAAGAATCCTTTTCAGATTTTCTAGTAGACTAAAAAGTAGGTATTAAGATCCATGTTACGGAAAGATCCATTTTCCCGAAAACCCCAGGTCCTGAGCATTCTGGATAACAGGTCCTGTTACCAGCAACTCCTTACACAGTACAGCTCTTAACGCATGATATTTCAGTAGATATAATGTATGGAGATCCAAATTACGGAAAGATCCCTTATTATTATTGGGTTTACTTCCAATAAGGATTAATTATATCTTAGTTGGGATCAAGTACAAGGAACAGTTTGAGTATTACAGAGAAAAAGGAAATCATTTCTAAAAATTAGCAGTATTTGATTAAAATGGAGTCTACGGGAGATGGCCTTCCCGTAATTCGGAGCTTTCTGGACAATGGGTTTCCAGATAACGGGTCCTATACCTGTATTATATTAGTGCCCCCTGTAATTATTAATTGCAATATGCTCCTTCTGGTAGAATGAAGTGACCGTGTATTTGTCCAAATCATTTCCATAAAGTCTGTTTCCCCCACAGAAACTCTGTAACTCAGCAGACGCCATCGGATCTTGTGTTCATCTCCAATCTGAAAATGATTCTTCTTATTCTCCAGGGAAGAGCCGAGCAAGGATTTGTACAATTGCTCATTCTTGGATTTAAAAGTCTGATTGCTTGAGTAATTTTCTCATCTTCGTGTGGATTTTTTTTATTTTTTTGTTGACTAAAATATTACAAATCTAATTTCCTATTAAAAAACTCATTTCCAGCATTGCGGAGCTGAAAGGTGCTACCATGCATTTAGTCTCCAATTTACATACAACAAATCCTGTAATCTAATGGGGGCTTTCACACAAGGCTGGCTGCAAGCAATTACACAGCTAAAGACATGGTCTGCTTTAAGATTTTCTTTCAAATCATTTTTTTTTAACTCCTATTTCGTCTTTCTATGATTTTATGTTATTTTAGGTTATGTTTTAAAACAGCAAAAGGAAAAGTGTTTGATGAGGGAGCCGTCAGATATACTTTTTCTTAAAGTTTGCGTTTTCTTCAGTTCTTGGTTATAGTTTTATCATTTATTCATGGAATCTTGCTGTGGAACACTGATATATATTTAGTACTTGCCAAAGGGGATCAAAGGGACAAAGATACAGAAAAAAAGGTACTAGAAAGAATCATCACCCTTAGCTATTGGCCTCGTACATACAACAAAGCAGAAGAAATCCCTAATTTTCCTGTTAGTACCCAAAATACAAATATATATCAAAGCTGATGAATATGAGGGTTGTCTCAGAAGCCTTTCTTGACTCTTCTCAAACTCTTCTCTTGGATTCGGCATTCTGTGCTGGGACAATGCATCCAATATAAGTCGTAAAATCAACTCGATTGATGCTGAAGCAACGCCTGCCCCCTGGTTCAAATTAGAAGAAAGCACAAAGCAGAGAGCAGTGTGCATCTTATTAGGTACACATGTTTCTTATACATGGGCGGATTTTCCTGCGCTCCCCCACATTACGTTTTCTTCCGTTCAGCCGAAGTGGAGAGCAGGAGTAGACGCACTCAATTATTGTGAAGGGGGCTGTACTTATGCAGACGCATGTAAGCACCAAACACAGATGGGACGCAGCATGTTGCATTTCACCTGAGTTCGGCGCATACATGCATCTGTGTGAGTAGAGCGCCTTTCACAATAATTGAGTGTGTCTACTCCTGCGTTCCCCTGCGGCTGAATGGAAGAAAGCACAATGCAGGGGAGCGCAGGAAGAGCCCTTACCCTCTCAGACCTGCCACCTGATCCAACAATATATTTAGCTGCAACCCGTTCCACTATTGGCTGGCCATCATATAACTGAAAGTGGCTTCATTATAAACCAGAAATAATGTCATAATATCTTTGGAAGAGATACCATCCAAGAGCAGTAGAGAGGCTAATGTTGTGGCCCTATTGATGCCCTACAGACCCGCACACATCCACAAACTTATTTCCTATCCACAACCCACCCAATACCCACACTTTTTATGGCTACCTGAACCTCTAAAGGTCTATAGCATGAAAGGTCTCTATTTTAAAGTAAATAATCTGCATTAAACCCAAGTGAACCCATCCCCATCATCCATGAAACACATCCAAATCCCAACATAGTCCCTCGGCTGATGGAAATTCCCAGCTTGCTCAATTGTTATCCGAATGAGACCAGATCAGGTATCACAACAATAATATGTAGACAGTGCTAAATGTAATAGATTTCATATAGGCCTACAGTAGAAATAAATAAGGGCTGATGGGAAATGTCTTGAGAAAGGGGCAAGACTAAACCCGAAACGTTGCCTGGTTGTCTGACCTGAATTCAACTTTATGCATCAAGAGATCCTCTGGTATTCTGGTAGGTAAGAATTGAACAGAATTTGTTTGGGCCAATTTTAACTTTTCTGTCTGACCATCAGCACATTAGGGGGGTTATTTATCAAAGTTCGAATTTATCTCAATATTTTCTGGAAAAAAACTCCGACCAAATCCGCACAGGTTTTTTCACCTTATTTATTAATACATTTCCTTTAAAAAAAAAAAACAGAAAATCGTGAAAAATATGAATCGTACTAATTTTTCAGATCTTCCACCTGATAATTTTGATTTTTTTTTTTTTTTTTCAAATATTTGCCCGAAAACACCCTTTGGGTTATTGAAGCGCAGATCAAAAAATCTTCTCCCATTGACTTATATGCAATCTAGACAAGTCTGACATGCCGGATTTTCAGATTCAGACTTTTTCCATCCTTGGGGTATAATAAATTCCGTAAAATTCGTGTTTTTTTTCCACTAAAAATTCTGATTTTATACAAAAAAACACACTAATTTTTCGGGTTTATGGCATTCGGATTTTAGTAAATAACCCCCTAGAAGACTGTCTTGTGGTTTCATTGGATCCCAGTCAATCTGCCCACACCGACAAAGTAAACAACAGATGCCTCTCTGTGCACAAATAAGGAAATTTCTGATCTTGGTACCAGTGAAAGTGATAGGAAAATGAAGCCCTAAGTAAAGGCTGTAGGATTGTGAGAGGAAGCCCTTTGAAAAATATTAGGAGTTGGCAGGGAACCATGGGGAATTCTCTGTAAGGTAAATGGTTGATGATTGGGGAACAGGGAGCAGGAGTCAGTAAGGGCTATTCGTAAAATGAAAAGCTTTGTCTATGATGATTATTTGTTTAAAACATCTCTTTCTGTTGATAAATGGATACAGTATTCACTTAGAGAGAAAGGTTATACAAGGACATTAAGCACATAAATGATGAGCTATTCACAGGAAAGAAAAATAACATTGCACAACATAAACCCCATGAATATATAAACACTTTATCATTGCTGCATAGGAAATAGGCAAGATGGAAACCAAGGCAGATCATTTGTTCTCCTAATTAAAGACATGTTTCTCTAGTACATTCATGTTGTACAATGTGCTTGTGCCAGGCAAGTTCTAGTCTCAACCCCCTGGGCTTTACAGCTCCCTCAGAATTTGGCTTGTGTAGGTGGGAGAGAATGAATCCCACGGATAAGGGATTGAGTTTGATGCCCGATGTATGGCAGAGACACGTCAGTAAAGCAAAAAACAATACCATATATTTATACCGTATATAAATAAAATCATACTTATCACACAGCTAAATAATCTCAGAAAATCTGACCTGTTGCACTTCTGCCTGGGAGACATTATAACTGAGTGGTTTGGGCAGGTTCTACCAACATACTGTATATCCATATAACTCTGTGCATTCCCCAGAAGCATCTGATTTCCAGTACAGCATTCTGTGCAGTTGCCTCTTAGGTTAGTTTGTATGAAGCAAAGTCCCAGGTTTCTTATTTTACTTGTATGGAGCCTCAGAGGGTCAAGTGGGTTGACCCTGGAAAAATGAGTCTGTTTGTTAATATGGGAAGTGGAGCAAACATGACACACGTAACTTAAAGGGCTCATTTGTGACAGCAAGTACAGTCTACAAAGTGTAATTTTGGATGCATTTCAACAGGTTTTTAAACCAAAATGCAGCGGTTTTTCATATATATTCAGAGTATTTTAGGCTGTGATTTAATTGCGTCTGATGCGTCTATTGACATGGACATTTTGACAAATTGGATGCAAACTGCCAGGGTCGGACTGGGTCAGTAGGAAAACACCGGCCTTTATGAGCCCCAATGACCCAGGCTCATCTCCCCCAATAACAGCAGCAAAGTTAAGGAGGGGTGTGTGTCCCAAAAGGCACTGAAATTCTCTGGATTGCGGCATTTGCTGCACTATGTCAACATGACATTTTGTGATTGTGAAGGGCAAGTTTGCTGTGTCTATTGACACGTTCCAAAATAGGAACCCTGGAAGGTGGTAACTCCAGGGTATGTCAATACAGCCACAAGGATTGAATCTATTGCACCACCACTGGTATCTCACCTGTGTTTTGTTAGTGTCCCACCTGCTGGCCTTCTAAATATGTTCTCTTGTCCTTTGTCCAACAGCAGCACTTTATTTCAACACTGACATACACTGACCAGAGGGCAGAAGAGAAGGACAAATGAGGGGAGTAGGGGTACAGAAGAAATTAAGCTGATCAATGAATCCAGCATTTGGGGATATAACGAGTGATACAAAACCCAGGTCATATTTCAGTTGCAGGTAGGGCCTGGCCAGTAAAAAGGATGCTTGATGCCAATCTTATTGATAGGAAAAAATGGCAAGAATATAGGAAGGCTGATATTTTTTTCCAGAAAAAGTGGCAACCCTAGTTGCAGGCCCATTATTAATAACCTAAAGCAGGGATCCTATGATCAAGTGTCTCTTGTGACACAAAATGTGTCAGGCAAGAGATGATTGTATAAAAAAAGTATCTACTTTTTATCTACAAAACTTTGGTCTGATCTATACGTGAGTTACCAGTGTGCCCAGCACCAATGTTTATTCCCCAAACTTTTTTTACCCATGAACCCCATTCAGATGTATGCAAGCTTGGAGAGTGACATAAACATGCAAGAAGTTCCTGGGGCTGCCAAATAAGGGCTGTGATTGGCTATTGGTAGCCCCTATTTGTACTGACAGACTACAGGAGAGTCTGTTTGGCAGTGCCCCTGGTTTTTATACAACCAAAACTTGCCTCCAAACCTGGAATTCAAAAATAAGCACCTGGGAGCAACATCCAAGGGGTTTGGGGAGCAACATTTTGCTTGAGAGCCACTGGTTGGGGACACCATTCAGAGAGGCTGAAAGGAGCCAAAAAGCCCTTAACTAGCAATTATAAGCAAAGTGATGCCTTCTGGAATCAGAAGGTATTTACTTGTCTCATGCCATATACACAGCACTACCTAGATAATTGTGATGGGAGAATTTATTTGGCAGGCGCGAATTCCCGTGATTCACCGCCGACAAATAAATTCGCGAAACTGCCACGAAAATTTGCCGGTGTCCATTTTTTTTGACGCCAGAGCATTTTCGCTGGCAAATTTTTGCCGCCGTCCAAAAACCGAACTCCAGCATCAAAAATAAGATGCCGACACAGAATCGCGAATTTTTTGCGATTTTCGCGGGAAATTCACACATTTTTCTTCGAATCGCCCCAAATGCGCCCACTAGATAAGAAAAATTTGAGTTTTGATTCTCCCATAAGGCATCATGGGCGGAGACATGGAAATCACTCCTTTGTGTCCCTTTGGCCAACTCTGCATCCAGAACCGCTTAAAGCAGCACACAGTATGTAGTTATTTGTTTTTAATTGGAGATGTTTTATTAATTTTATTCACTCTCTCTCATCACAGAGCCGACATACTTTCCCATTATCATATTTAGAAGGAGAAAAAGATAAATAACTTGCATGTGGCCAGTCTGCCCTACTCCCCCGGCCACTACCTGAGTGTTTTGCCACCAATGTGATTTCCAGCTTGGAGGACAGGTAGCAAAAGGCTTGCAATTGCCCCTCCATAGACTTAACTGATAATACCCCTGACCCTGCCAGTGAACACACACACACACACTCACACTCTCTCTCTTTCTCAATAGCAGATGTTCTTTCAGAGCACTTGTGACATCTGATACACACACACAAGGAATCACATCCGCACGCTCAATCATTCATTATAGAGACAACAGGATTGTTAAATAAAGACTCTGTTAACAGGGTTAAACCAACCAGTTAGAAGGAGGGATAACTGATATTGTATCAGGCTTCATACATTCTGTTCAGTACAACAAAACGGCTAATTGCTTGGATGTTTTTAATTAAAATTGTTATTGTCATTTGTTTAATTGTAATGTCCTCCCAGATCCTTTAGCGTGGGTATGTCGGAGTGTGTAAGCAGCAGGGCCTTGTGTTGTCATTGTTCCTTCCCGCGCATTGTTATCCAGTCTATAGAGCCACAAGGAGAGGGACAGAAATGGAACACAGTAACAACAGGAATATTTCACATTCCACTGTGATGGACAAGGCTGAAATCATCCCGACTCCAATATGATGCTAAACAGACTGAATTGAATTGATTTAAAGGAGAAGGAAAGCTACGGAGGCCTTTTGTTGCCAATAGATTAGCTGTAATAGTGCAAGCTAGAGTGCTATATTTGTTCTAAAAGCTCTTGGTTTGTTTAGGATAGCAGCTGCAGTATTAGCTTGGTGTGACATCACTTCCTGCCTGAGTCTCTCCCTGCTCAATTATAGCTCTGGGCTGAGGTTACAGCAGAGAATGGAGGGGGGGGAGAAGAGGAGCAAACTGAGCATGCTCACGCCCAGGGCAAGGAGGTTTAAGCTGAAGGCAGGAAGTCTAATACAGAAGCCCATGTGTACACAATAGAAGGAAAGAAATGTGGTGTTTCTTTTGACAGAGGACTCAGAGCAGCATTTCTTTGAGGGTTTACTGGTGTATTTATATAGACCTTTCTGATAAGGCTTACTTACTTTTAACCTTTCCTTCTCCTTTAATAGACTTGCAAGGATATGTTCCTGAATATTGTCTTTATCACATCGAGGGGCAGGAGGGAGTCTTTCATAAACAAAGCATAATATTATTTTAACTTGCAAAGGGCTCAAAATATTTCCCAGCATGTCTGGACCCTCTGGGTCAGTGAAAACTATAGGTATAGGATCCATTATCTAGAAAGATATGAATTACAGGGAAGCTATCTCACCATAGACTCCATTTTAAGCAAATAATTCAAATTTTTAAATATTTTTTCCTTTTTCTCTGTAATAATAAAACAGTATCTTGTACTTGATCCCAACTAAGATATAATTAATCCTTATTGGAAGTAAAACTGGAGTATTGGGTCTATTTAATGTTTTAATGATTTTTTAGTAGACAAAGTATTGAGATACCCAGGTCCTGAGCTTTCTGGATAACAAGCCCCATACCTGTATAGTCAAGTGACAGACTTAATGGCACATTTACTGGACTTGCACCTTATGTTTCACACAGTCACAGTTGACTTTTAGTCTTAGAAGCATTCAATGCCATATATATATATATATATCAGTATTTAGGCTACCGAGGGCATGTGCCTAGCAATATAAATCATTTTTTAGAATAATAAAAAAACCTCCCCAGCCGCCACCAGAGAGTACCTGAATAAATCCATTGGTTGAGCTGGTGGAGAGAGGGTCAGATGTCAACTGCTGATCACTATGATGTCACTCATTGCAGAAGTGACCTCACTTGTAGCAGAAGTGACCTCACTTGTAGCGGAAGTGACATCATGCTCAGCCGTATGGCGTGATATCAATTCTGCAAGCTGGGGGGCGCAGTGAGGTCATGTGCCTAGGGTGGCATTGGACCTAAGTACAGCATTGGAAGCAGGGGCTTTCTGTAATTTCAGAAGCTATTTCTGCTTTGGAAATGATCTGCTTTAATGCAAAGCACCCACTTTTCCATATGAGAAGGCAGTGTCCCTTCATAGATTATAGAATGATAATAGAATTAGTTGGCCAGATACATCTGCTACCCTGTAGGGTCTTTAAAAGTGATGGGCGAGTTTCTCCCGTTTCGCCAAAAAAATTGGCGAATTTAATGCGAAACAGAACAAGATTGCGAAAATTGAAAATTTATGCTGCGTCAATTTTGACGCCAGTGTTAAAGTCAATGGCTGTCCGAAAAAGTGTTGATGCGCAACGGTTTTGACACGACAGACTTTTCTGACGCGCGTCCAAAAAATGTTTACATCTGGAATTTCTGGAGTTTCGCAAATTTATTCGCTTGTGGCAAAATGCGGTAATTCACAGCAAATTTATGCCTGCCGAATTCATTTTCTCATCACTAGTCTTTAAATATATGTGTTTGGGTTGGCAGGTCGGTACCCGCAGGGACAGAGACAAATGCAGAGCAAATTAAAAATAGGTCTGTATTCACTTGCTTTCCCATAGGAGCAAACCCACAAGGATGAATGGGACTAATTACTGTATGCAGTGCCCTACAGTGAAGCCCACTGGAACGTCAGACATAACGACTGTATAGTACTAATGAGCACACACCATAAGTACGTCTGACTCGAAGGGGCTGATTTATATTTTTACCATGATTCAAATTTTCTTGCACTAAAACTCGTGAATTCAAATTCCGGTTTCAAAATTCGATGGCTGTAAAATTAATGTTCCATGGCCCTCAAATGTCTAGGGAAAATGTTAACCCAAAAAAAGTTCAAATTAGGACTTTTGCAGGCAATCTCACTTAAAAAAGGAAAAGTCGCCAGTGTTTTTTCAACTTTAAAGGATTTTCAGACGACAGGATATGGTGTAAAGATGGCCACAGATGCAAAGATCTGATCATGCGAATCATCATACGATTGGACTTCCCCATCTCCCGACCTGCCACTAACCATTCAGATCAAATAAAGTAGTTAAAGAACAGATCAGCCAATGTTCTGCCCCTGACAGCAATCGTACGATAGTTATGTCCGACCAAAGCTGGTGACAGTCTCCCACTGAAAATCATACGATCGGCAATACACGCAGAGATATTATCGGCAGGAGACAGAAATTTTCTAACCTGTCTGATCTACCAAACGACCGATCTCCGCCGGACGAAAAATGTCGGGACTCTCCACACACGGTCCTTTGCGTCTATGGCCAGCTTAAGTGACATAAGATTGAGGAAGATGTAGATTAATTTTATCCATTCGCCTGGACTGAGGTGGCAAAGTCAACGAAACAGGTAATGTTCAGTAAAATCCACACGTTAATGATTTTGAGCAACGACCATTCGCCTGAGTCAAAAGTCGCCTGGCGATAGAGTGCGAACGAACGCTAGCGATGGTCTCTTTCGCTACTGAATTGTCATCTGCGCCTGTTAGTGAATTGGCGATGTCCCTGCGGATTGGATTTCTGCCAAATTTTCGCTAGCGACGGCCACTTCGCCCTTTAGTAAATCTGCCTCAGGGTGTCACTCTCAGGGTAACATGATTCTATAACGAGGAAATTAAGAATCTCCAGAGTAGACAAGGATAAAACATTTATTCAAAACCTGTAAATAAAGAAACGGAACCATTGCTGTTTGGTTCCCATCGCTCCCTTGTGACAGACGAATTCTCCCACTTTTGATCTTGGCACAAGGGTTGGCAGGGCTGTGACGGCCGAGCGACTATTTGTTAAACGTTAAGTCCTGCTCCAGCCGCACCAGGCCTGGATTTGTGGAAAGGCCACGTAGGCTTTTTTTTCCTTTTTTTAATCTTTGTATAATGCTGGGCAATGTTCCCTGTGTGTCACTGGAACCTAATAAAGCCTCCCAGGATTCCTTCAGACCTTTCATTGGATGGAAGACAAATCGAGCCTCGATTCAATGGAAGCTGGAGGTTTCGGCATTCAGTGTAGGTGAATCCATTGCCAATACATAACACATCAGCACTTATTCATAAAGAAGAAGATGTTTAGTAGTCACAGAAATATTCTTATAGATAACACAAAAGAAGTAACCATATCTGTCTCTCTGTCGACATGAAAATAAATGGACAATAAGGGTAGAAGTGATGAGCCATTATCCAAGGCTGGCAAATCATCTTACAAATAAGGCTTCGCTCCAGAGATAGAAGTTAATGTTTCAAATACAGCATAAAAACAAGTAGCATTTACTGGTCACATGGCTGAAAGCAAACATTTGATTGGTGGCAATGACATTACATCTTTTAACTTTTTTTTTAATTCCTAGTACAGGAAACCCATTATGCAGGAAGATCCGAATTACCGAAAGGCTGCCTCCTATAGACTCCATTTTATCCAAATAATCCACATTTTTAAATATGATTTCCTTTTTCTCTGTAATCATAAAACAGTTGCTTGTACTTGATCCAAACTAAGATATAATTAATCCTAATTGGTAATAAACCAATCCTATGGGGTTTATTTAATGTTTAAATTATTTTCTAATAGACTTAAGATCCATGTTACGGAAAGATCAATTTTCCCGAAAACCCCAGGTCCTGAGCATACTGTATAACAGTTCCCATACCTGTGCCAGCAACTCCTTACACAGTACAGCCCTTAAAGCAGGATCCTCCAGTCTGCCAGGGACCAGCCAGCAAGGTACTCCCCTGTCCTTCCTAAATGGGGACTGACCTTCTCCCACCATATATAACAACATGGTCAAGTACTGGTAAGGTGCAGGTTCTGTGCTTACAATATAACTTGCTATACAGGGTGACCATGATGCTACAAGGAAGTCTTGCTGGAAGAACATCTACCTGCAGTAGAGCCTCAATGGAGTTTCCTTAAACCTATTGGCCTTCAGCTGTTGTTGACCTACACCTACCAGCCCATTCCAAAAGCCTTCAGATTCTGCTGCACCTCTACAACCATTGCAGGTTGGTCAACACTTTTTTATCTACAGTAACTTGTATCCCCCGACTCTAAGTGATCTACTACGTTATTGGTGAATAGAGTCATCTCAGGTCATTTTGCCTGGTCATGTGCTTTCAGAAAGAGCCAGCACTTTAGGATGGAACTGCTTTCTGGCAGGCTGTTGTTTCTCCTACTCAATGAATGTGTCGCAGTGGGACCTGGATTTTACTATTGAGTTCTGTTCTTAGATCTACCAGGCTGCTGTTATCTTGTGTTAGGGAATTGTTATCTGGTTACCTTCCCATTGTTCTGTTGTTTGGCTGCTGGGGGGAAAGGGAGGGGGTGATATCACTCCAACTTCAGTGCAGCAGTAAAGAGTGACTGAAGTTTATCAGAACACAAGTCACATGACCAGGGGCAGCTGGGAAACTGACAATATATCTAGCCCCATGTCAGATTTCAAAATTAAATATAAAAAATGTGTTTGCTCTTTTGAGAAATGTATTTCAGTGCAGAATTCCTCTGGAGCAGCACTATTAACCGATGTGTTTTGAAAAAAACATGTTTTCCCATGGCAAATCCCAGGCTTGGTAACCATATTGCAGTAACACGTCAGCTGATTTGACTCTGCTCTGCATTCCTGCTTGGTGAAAAAAGCAGCATCAATCATGTAAGATCAGAATATCAGTGTTACTCATTACATAAGGTTAGAGCAGGAGCGATGCTACTAGTACAGATAATGGCATGAGAAAATGTGAGAGGGATTAGATTGGTTTGAGTCAAGCCCAGTCCAGCAGATGAGAATGAGAGTGCGGTAATCAATAGGGTTAGTTCACCTTAAAATTACATTTAAGTATGATTGAGTGAATCCATTGCAATTGATCTTCATTTTTATTGTTTCTGAGTTTTTTTTTCCTTCTTTTTCTTTTTAAATATGTCTAAATCTAGTAACCCATAGCAACAATTACTTTTTGCTAAACTAGAGTCGTTGTAATACAGAAAGCAAAACGATAACGGCTGTCCATATTGCTGCCCAACCCCAAGGAATTATCAGAATTAATAAAGGAAAAAAACAAGATGTCTTTAATCTTTATTAATGATCAAGTAAGGTACAAATTCTTCCTGATACAGGACCCAAAGGGCAAAGGAAGGTAAATAGTCACCAAAAGCCTGTATTTCTAACAAACGAAATAGATCTCATCACTCAAGAGGCTTTTCCTGGGCTCCTTTATGGCCAACACATTAAAACCTTCACAATGTTGAGTCGAGAATCAATGAGGTAAGAATTCTGGAATTAAATTTTTCCCATGTTAACTTCTCAGTCATCAGCACTGAGGTATTTTAAAGGGCTGAACTGGACAGCGTGTTCTTCCAACCAAACCAAGTGTATTAAATATAAAATTCCTGCAAGGCTTAAGTGATGTGTATCTAATGATGAGCACCCAAACTGCTTCAGGCCAAGAGGGCCAGACACATCAGGATATGTCTTCAAACTACAGAGCTGTGTCACATCGAGTTTCATGGACCAGGTCTGGGGTACTCAATCAGCATTGCCCTCAAGGAGGAAGCTGTCACATTTCTATACTTTAAACTAAATGCGAGACTTTTCATAGAGACCTCGTACTGAGCTGCCCTGCTCCTTGCTGTGCCGGGTCTGGAAAACATGGAGATAATGAAGGCGCAGATTGTACCGGCCAGACAGAATGCAAATCCCTCCTATGAAAAATCATCCACAAGGGCAAGGACACATTAGGGTGGAAATGTTTCATTGTTTAAGATGTAGTTGTTTTCTTTCCTTGCATCAACTTCTTCCAAAACAAATGATACAGACTAGAAACTTGGCAGTTAAGCAGGTCATTATTTGAGCATTTTTGTGTTTTTGCCTGATAATTAGATACGGAGAAAGAGGGAGGGAGTGTGGCGGATCGCTGGTCAAGAACGTTCCCATGCAACTTGATGTTAAGATTAGAAAAATGAAAACGTCGATGGATATTTGTTGTTGATAGACCAGTAGAGACATGGAAGAATGGCCAACCAGCAGACCTGTAGCTGTGGTTAAGCTAAAACTGACCGCACACCTACAGTTTAGTAAAGGAGCAGAATATTGCTTGATTGGTCATCCATGTACTAGGCTAAATTGGCCTTATCTGATTATTTGGTCCCATGGCTAATGATCAGATGATACTGTAGGCCTTTGGAAACTTGTCAGGAAAAGAACACAACACCACACATCCTTGCCTCATGGAGTTTTTAACCTACCCTATAGATACCTGGACAATTATTGGCTAGATATTGGTTGAAGAGGTCAATGATCTGCCAACTCAACTTAAAGGGCCAAATTCAGTTGCCACCAAGAGAAGAGGCCGCTTCAGATATGGGTTTGATGTAACATATCAGGGCCAAAACTAGAGGTCGGTAAAAGAGGTACTTGCCTTGGACGTAAGTACCTCTTGTTCCAGCACTGTCAAATATTGAACATTCCATTGTATACTGTATGAATATATATATATATATATATATATATATATATATATATATATATATATATACTCAAAGAAGAAGAAAAAATACTGAACAATGTTTGATATTGAGCCTCCCAACTGTTCCAAGCCTGCTTAACCAGCCAAACACAGAACACATTTACTATGGGCCACAATGCACCTGCCCCATGGGAGATGCACCTTCTACTCAAATGTGCTCTTGGACTTGAGCACAAATAAATGCGCTAGATTCTGCATGCTCTGGACCCCTCGCATTGCAGCCGAAATGGATAATTCAGATGTTTCTCCTTCACCAAAGCAGAGTTCAGTAATTGATTGTGAATAACACTATGTATCTGATTTAGCCACCAATAAAGAGCTTCTAAATTCTGCCAACTTCTGTCTGCACAGCGAGATTACAGAGACATCCCCTAGTGGCTCTTCCCACTGTGCAAGTATAAGCAAATCCATTTCCAACATGGCAGATGAGATGCGATAACAGAGGATACATCTGTCTGTGTGATTATCAGATTACTCTTTGCTATGATATGTTTATATCAATGTTCATTATGGGTAATGGATCCTGTAATTTCATAAACATTTGTATCTGCCCCACGGAGCAAGCAAAGCAGATGTTTCTTATCAAAACTCATCTTATTCCTTGGGAAATAATGTCAGAGTTAGGGATGAAGCAATAGGTCCATCAGATTGGCTGTTAATCAGATAACGTATCCAATCTTCAGTCAGAGTAATATTTATGGTCACGTTGATTTCGATGAACATAAGGAAACATGAGAATGTGTCACAGAAGGGTCATCTCTGCATATTCCCATTAAAGGGGCAGCCTTCCTTTGGCTTGCGGTGATGGTTGGAGCTGAAATGGAGTTGTATGTGGGGATGGATAGCTCTATTTATATATATTATATGTAGCTCAGCACTGTTTTTTTAACATGAATACAGAGCAAGTCTGACCAGTGACTTCTGAGTCATCATGAAAGCCATTGACTCAAGTTCAACTAACTACATTGTCAGGGATGTACAACAGGAGACAGCACAAGAATGATACGGTCAAGAGAGTACAGGAGTGAAAGAGGGATGAGGGAATGCTGGGTAGAAATAGCAGTTGTGTTATATCTACCGCTCTCCCGCCACCCTACTTTTTCTGCAATGGTGGTGCTGATGAAGGGAGGTTAAACCCACCGAAACGTTGATCCTGCTGGTGGTATAATAATAAAAAGAGGGGCCACGTCCCCGACTGCAGATAATAGTGTGTGTGCGAATCCGAGAATTAACTACTGTAGAGATAGCAGTTGAACATCTCTCATTTAACGTATGGACTATAATATTTCTTTTTATCTTTGTCCTTCCCAAGTTGCTCAATTGCCTTTCTGCCCTGACCTACAACCAGTCCTGTGTCTACTCTTGGATATGTGTAACTTTCATGAATGAACCAAATCAGCAAGCGAATAGCCCATTGGCATTTACATAGGGCCCATCTACATGAAATCTGCAAAGCTTTGCCTTTCCCCGCCCCCCACCTTATACTGTCGGCTTCCGATTTTATAGGTGTGACGTTATCGGTGGGGTGGATCAAGCTGGATCTATAAATAGAGGGGAGAAGATGGGTTTAGGTGGGATCAGGTCAGGTTTTTCTTGAAAGTCCATCACTATAAGCATCGACATAATAATATAAAGGGGAGTAATTACATAATAAAAGTATTTTTTAAGATCAGCGATCCCAAACCAGTGGCTCCTAACAACATGTTGCTCATCAACCCCTTGGATGTTGCTCTCAGTGGCCTCAAAGCAGGTGATTATTTTTTAATTCCAGGCTAGGAGACAAGTTTTAGTTGTATAAAAACCAGGTGTACTGCCAAACAGAGTCTCCTGCAGGCTGACAGTCTACATAGAGGCTACCAAATAGCCAATCACAGCCTTTATTTTGTACCCCTAGGAATGTTTTGGATGCGTGTATTGCTTATATTTGAATGTGGCTTATGGGTAAAAAAGATTGGGAACCCCTGCTTTAGCTTATAGACAGCACAGCTTTAAATTAGAAGGTAAATAGTTAAAAAAAAAGTAGCAATTATGGTAAAACATGAGGACCTTTGAAGACTCTGAAGTCACTTAGCAGCTCAGTCAGTGACCAATTAAAGTCCAATGAACACATTTTAAAATATGCCCAATAAAAATGTATTGTACGGCAAGCGCGTTGTGATTGGGCCACCAGATCTCATTGGGAACATGAACAGAGTAATATTACTTCAGCATGGCAACACAATTAGCTGATGGGTGGACAACTGCATTTCTGCCACCAATCAAGAAAGAAATAAAAGTCTGCAAATATTAGGAAAGGTTTGTCTGCTGAGGTCCCAGGTTGGATTGGAGTCAACTTATGTGGGAAGGTTATTACCCAACCCATATTTTTTTGATCAGATGTGGTGCTGATCCATAAATATATTGATCAACGATGAAAGCTAAGTTGTCACTGGTTGCATTGGTGCAGTTTAGCACATAATTATACATCAGCCCAAACAGTGAGAGAAGTATATGGGGTAGATTTACTAATGGGCAAATTTTAATCTCTATGAAATAACAGTTTACCCAAAAAAAGTTTGTTAGGACTTTTGCAGGCAATCCCGCATCAAAAAAGGAAAAGGTGCCAGCATTTTTGGAACTTTAATGCCTTTCTGGAACACAGGATATGATGTAAGTGACAGAAGATTGAGGAGGATGACGCTTCTTTTTAGCACTTCGCCTGGTCTGAGGTGGTGAAGTCAACTCTGGTGATTTGCAGAGCAACGACCTTTCGCCAGAGTGAAAACATGCCTGGCGATAGTGCGCACAAATGCCAGCGACGGTCTCTTTCGATAGCGAATATTCATCTGCATGTGCTAATGAATTGGTGATGTCCCTGCGGGTGGCAATGCTGCCGAATTGTTACTAGCGTTAGCCACTTTGCCCTTCAGTGAATCTACCCCTATGGCTGAATTACATCAGTAGGAGTCGCTTATCCAGAACTGTGAATTTTTTAAAGTAAATCCCATAGATGAGTTTTGAGGAGAGAAAAAAAAAAAAAGAATATTCAGTCATTTCACTGGTTCTGTAAGTCAACGTGTATTTTGGCCTAAGTTGCTCCTTAACTGCCAAGTCTCGTAGATGTGTCAGAAGAGAACAAATGTATATTCAGGCTTCATTTTCAATTGTAATTTATTTTATATGGTGCTTCATTAAAATCTCATTTCCACTGCTGGAGTGATAACAACGAGGCCCATTTGGTCTTTCATACTGTATGCAAAATACAATTATATAAAAAGATTTCTCATGTTCATACACTGACATTTTACAGCGCACTAATGTGGTGCCCTGGGCCGGCCCCTCAGTCTGGTGGGAGGTAATATAGGGGATGGAAGCTGGGGGCAACAATGGAACTCCAGGTATGGCACTGTATGCGAGTTTAGTGGTTGGTCTGTACATGCATGGTCATACTCCCACCAAGTGATGGAACGGATTTGTCAGGGCACTGCCAGATGGTTCTGTGACCTGTATAAAAGTAAAATGAAGAAAAAGTAAAAGTTTATGGTTTGTCAGACAGCAGACTATGACATTCTATTTCTTGGAGTCTTCATTTAACAAACCTCATCCGCCTGCCGTATGAACATATGCCAAAAGGAACCCATTGAGCAGTGACTCCTAATGGGTGATTTTCGACTCTTCTGAGACATCGGAAAGATTTTGTTGTATATTTTGTTCCCCCTTAGCTGTTCCTTGCTGTAAACCAAAAGTCTTGCTCTTACTTTGTCGTGGTGTCTAGCCAATCCAAGGGGAACAGATGGCGGAGCTTCCAATCCACCAGGCCTATGAGGGTTTTGTGTTTATTAGCGAGTGATATAGAATAATCTTTCATGCGGTTACCACTTTTCCTTTGGCCAAACAACTCTCAGGTTTTCTAGGCTTTTTGTTTGCTGAGTCTTACTTTACTGAATAAAGCCCATTCTGTGGTCCCTTAAAACCTAACTTACTACGTTACTATGTATTCTCCAACATGTTTTCCCAGTATATTTTAACTGTGCTCTAAATTTTTTGAGCAGGACCTGGCCAGAGACAATAGATTTGTCTTAAAGGGTTTCTCTCCTACCATTTACCCTCAGCTTGAGTCATTCTTCTACAAATATTTATGATCTCACACCAGACAGTAAAAACAATTCTCTGAACCATACCTGAAACATGAGTTTCTATCCAAAATACATCAGAAACTCAGTTAAAGTCTCAGAGACGGAGGGCTGGAGAAACTAAGGACAACCTCCACTTAAGTTATGTGATCTACTAGATACACATGGAAGCTTGAATGTCAGTTGTAGAAGGATATGGGGTGAACGTGTATCCTAGACATTCTCCTAGACACCAATGCTTAAATATACAATATATCTAACAGTCTTATGAGTTGTAGAATTATCCATATAAAACAATGTAAGATATCATTAGGTTGGGTATCCACAGAATACCCACAAAGTGGCCAGGCTTTGGGTGGAAAAGCCCTGACGTCCTGATCATGAGGGCCTCCATGGTTAGCATAAGGAGCTACGTAGGCTGCAGGAATCCATAAACCATTGTTATAAAAATAAAAGACTTCCCGGCAACCTGGTCTATTAGTCATGACACTACTGCTCTTCATTGTGTTGACCCATCATTAATGATGCCACTTCCAGTGGGTGTAAAGGTCGGCTAGGGGAAACCAGTTGATCAAGTGAGTTTGTGGAGGTAGCCAATTGAGTGGACATGTGGGTGAGTGGGTCTGGGTCTGATCTATAAAAGATGAAACAATAAACGGTGCATGAACATTCTACTACGGTACATCTGCTCCATGTTGGCATCTTCCATGACAACATCACATCAGCTATCGTTCCTTGAGACATGTCAGTAAGCAGTCTTCCTCACTGAAGCTTCTACCATTCCCCTACTTACCTCTCTATCAGTATCACTATACATTTTGGACAACAGGATGAAATCTGCTCTTGGCTAATGAATTGAGTAGGTGCGTTAGCCAATCATCAAAGTGGACTGTATTGTCCTACAGTAGACATCTCGCAGACATAAATATGACCGCTTCCAGGGACTCATTCCCCACCCAATACTGCTGCAATTGCAGAGCCGAGCTAATGGCGGCCGCTGCTTCATGTTAAAGGAAAACCTTTATTTTAAAGGATAAGAGTATCAATTAAAGATCTCAGAATGAGACTGTCCATAATTTTAAAACACATATGAAGTGACACAGATTCCAGCAGAGAATTGCAATTTATTCTGATGATTTATATACATGTATAAGGCGGAAACACTTTGTTTCAGTAAAAAAACCAAAAAAAAAAACCAAAGCTAATGTCGTCCCATATCACTGTGCTTACATTAGTCATATCTTTAAACACTGTAGTACATTTATAACAAAAAGAGACATCTTTAAAGACATATAGATACATGTGCTTAGCAGTTTCACTTGTAATAAAAACACGTTTATGTGAAAAGTAAAATGTCCCGGTAAACCATTTTGTAGCTTTTTTTTTCTCGTCATGATATGCTTAGCTTTGTACTCAGGTTTTAGTGAAAGTAGAATTCATAGGCACTTTAATGATCAGAGCTAGAGAATGAACTCATGACAGTCAAGAGTCTTGCATGCAAACCCATATGAACACCTCCTAGATCATTGATATCAAAATTGACGCCACAGTGTCCTCTCCCAAGGACAGTTTTTTGATAGTTGAAGGCCTTGGTGTCTAATATTCATGTAGTAAGTCAATGATGTCCAACTGTTTTCATACAATGGGATAATTCTTCACTATACTACATGTCTAGGGAAGAAGCTATAATAAAGTAATGATGTCATCCAAAGAGGTTAATGGAGCTCATGAATAAATAATCTAGTGAGATCCCAGAGACAACCAGGCAGCCCACAAACCTTCTTCCATGTCCCATCCTGACGCACACATAGTACTCAATGTACAACAAGAGGAAGCTGGACTCTGTAACTGTAAAACTGCTTTTATTTACACATCATGTTTGGGGTTAGCATGAAACCTTAGGGTTTTCTTCTGGACCTACCTAGCTTCCTCTTCCCTACATGGAGCCCTTGAGCAGCCAGGAGCCATACAAATCACTTGGAGGGCTACATCTGACCCAAGGGCCTCAGGTTGGACAACCCTATGCTAGAGCATAAAAAACCATGGCAATGTCCAACCATGTTTGGCTTTGTAACAACCATCTTAAAAGGAAACTATAGTTAAGGACCATGATCTCAGAGACACATGCTTAAGAAATAAACAAAACCTAAGGGAATAATATAAAACTATGCTCAAAAAGATTCCGATAAATAAAACTTTGTATTGAAAAGAGGGTCTGCCTTTTTAAATTAAAGAGCATACTGATCATAGTTTTGACTTTATTTCCCCAGAATCCATTACACTAGTATAAGAAAATGTAATGAACTCCTCCCACTCAGCGTTAATGTGTCTTAGCTTTACAGATAGGGAGGAGTTCCTTATACAGTGGGTTTATCTGGCAAGGACAATAATACTAAATACCTTGACCTGCTCCCATTGTTCCTTTGAAGAACTAAGGACACAGGAATATATATTTTCTTGGGGGGCCACAGACAGGGCCTACTTCCAGAACAAGACAGATTTATTCACAATGGTCATAGCTGTATATTGAATGTTTTAACATGATTTACGGTTTTACTGTCTGCTCTGCAAACCGGAAGTCGTATGAAGCTGCTACTGGCCCTCTAATGAAAGGCGACTGTAAAAGACAACCGAGAACATAAATCATCCAATAGAAAGGGAGGCTGTTGCCGCTTACCATGTATATTTCAAATGTATTGAGTTCTGTACAGGTTTAAAAAGACTGACATAAAGGACTGAAAATGGACTTTCCTACAGGAGATACTGTACTGCAGCAATTGTTATACTTGTTTGTTCCATTTAGCTCAATACAAACTCAAAACCTTACATATACCACCCTAATGTTTAGAACAGGGGTTAGCGAAGAAAAATCACAGTGTTGATTCCTGTTTAAAAAGGGGGTACAATTTGCATGTAACTTGGATTAGTCAATGGCTTACATATGGGAATAATATGATAGTTTTTCTTTGGGGAAAGGTGTACAAGCTCCATAATAAAGTGTGGTACACATTCAGGGGGCTCGGCACCCCACTAATATTGTGGAAAGAACAACCAACCAGAACAAAAGGGCAACTCCAAATGGGAAACAACCAAGTGGACAAGTTTTGTGCAGCTCAAGACATAGGTTTAAAGGAAAGAAAAGAAGATGTCAGTCCAGCTGTACTTATAGAAGTATGTCAGGGTAAAGAACATTAGACATTTCTACATATTTCAATACCTGATTAATGTTTAAGTATACAATAAAGAAGCGTGTGGGCCTTTAAACTGGGAGAATGATCGAGATAGTTGTATTTAAGACAACTAATAATTGGTTTTCATTTATTTTTAAAATGAACTTTTTTAGTTGTTTCCTGTAGCTCTCCAGTTTAGAATTTGCGGTGCCCGACCAGAGGCCATTATGGTCAACTCATTTGGCCATTCTCATCCAAACAGGCAGAGAACGTGTTCCTTTATGAACCATAATTACCTTTCCCATTAAAGGAGAAGGAAAGTCTGTAGGAAAGTCTGTTTGCACTTGGGGGGTGCCAAATGTTAGGTACCCCAAGTGATTGTATTGACGTACCTGAAACCCCGGGCCAGTGCTCCTATCAGCAGAAAACTGCACCGGCCTGGGGTTCTACCAGTGAGCACCTCGGAGAGTTCTTCTTCTGTCTTCAAATTTCCCTGGGCAAAAGCATGCGCCTAACATTTGGTACCCCCAAGTACAAACAGACTTTCCTTCTCCTTTAAAAGTTGTTTAGACTGGTGCATGATTGATGGGACAGGAAAATTTGTCTGCATGAAGACTGCACTGGCTCATGTTTGCAGTAATCGGCCAATTTCTACTCATGGGCCTCACACTTGAGCTGGTCATTGGCCCATAAACCAGCCATAGGACCAGACAATGGTTTAATGACATATGAATGAATATAAAGATATGTAATAGTAAAAATAATGGCAAAAATATCCAGCCTCACAGTTCCTGTAGCCAGATAGGATGGAAACGGCAAGCTACATGGGTAATTCATTATAATAATACATGAATGAAGACCAATTGCAAATTGTAGGAGAATACCATGACATAAATCATTGTAAATGGTAATTTTAATTCCCTTTGTGTTTAAAATATTGGATCAATGCAGAAGACTCCCAGCCACCACCTCAATTAAGTCCCCATCCACCTCCCCAAAACTAACTGCAAGTTTTCCCTAGCTGAATAAAGACCAGCACTGGGGGTGGGGGGTTGGAGGCTGCCAAACTTGGCCACACCAATTGCTTTCCCAGTTTAAACTGCACTGATCCGTTGGCAGATGTATGCACAGTAAAGGCTGATCTGTGGTCCTGAGCTTAGTTAGCAACCAGTGCAGTTTAGGCTGGCAAGTTAGGCGCCATGTTCAAAATGGCCACTGCCAAACCTGTTTCACTGCTCTGCAAAGCTTGTGTACAGTTATGTTTGGTGAGGATGGGGGGAATCAGTTAAAGAGGGGGCCAGGGTCTTCTGCACTGGTTGAATGAAATAAAATCCAATGGGAAACTGTTTTAGTTCACCTTTATAAGCAGCAGACGGCTCACCAAACAAAATTAACAATATTAGTGTTTTCATAAATCCTGAATTGTAACTTGGCACCCTCAAGATGCCATGCTTTCCAACATTCCCAGTTTGAAATTTAGCACATCGTGGGCCACCCCATAATGCACTCTTCCTGTTATAAAATGTACGCCCGTGATCCACCTGAAACTCTGACCAGGACTAGAACATTCTGGGTATAAATGGACTGTAACAGAACTCATTCACGATAAATGGGCCTAGGACTGTGCCACCAGGAAACAGGCCGACTTGACCCTCTGCAATAAATCTGGTAGTAAAGCATTTAAAGTGCAATAGTAAGTAGTGTATAACAGCAACTGACAACACTTTACACAATTGTAGGCAACCTCATACATCCTACTGCACCTAAGTACAAGTTCTTTGTTCTTACAGCTTGGGTCGCTCATCTTAAATACAGTGCTTATGGGAGGTAGGCTCCCTCTGGCCAAATGTGATCTACTGCTTTAAGCCTGAACGATAGACACACCACTTTATTAGTAGGGTTTATGCTTCATTTACTTTGAAATAGATTGCAAAGTCTAAATGTACATCTAACTGCATACAAGAAACATTCCTCCTCTATATATCTGCATTTGTAAATGAGTAGGGCCACCATATTGCAGCCTCGTGATCTTACAACAGATAATGGAGCCAAATGTAACCATATCTTCCATGGCATGAGAATGTACTATCCATATATATCTACATAAGAACTATTTCATCATTGCCCTGGTGCTCCCATGGGTATCAAATATTCAGAGAGAGTACACTCATGGGTCTTAATAATACATCTCCCCATTTATTAAGTCAATATTTTGGTCCATGGAGGACCAAAATGTAAACTTATTAGCTTTTTTTTCTACAAAGACCCACGAGCTATGGATGTATATATATATATATATATATATATATATATATATATATATATATATATATATATATATATATATATATATATATATATATATATATATATATATTGTCTATTTACAAATGCAAAGATACAGGGGAGGAATGTTATGAGCATAAAAAGCTATACTCTCATACGTTGTCATGGGATAAAATGATCGACGAACCCATCATACAAACAGGGCATGTGTCCCCATCCATTTTATAAATCTGCCATGATCCATAACACTGTAACAGCTTTCCTCCGTTTACCTTTCATTTGCACAAACTGTGTTCAAATATAAAAGTTGAGATATTCCCGAAGCGCAAGGCATGACGCACAGTAAAAAACAATTTTCAGAAATTCTACAATGCAGCTCTTTGTACAATGATGCAAAGTCCATTTTTTGTCCTTTGTTCTTGTTCAATTCAACCAATACCCCATGAAAAAAAAAAATAAGTCTGGAAAATATTAGTGGAAATGTTTTTTTTTGTTTGTTTTTTTTTTAAAAAAAAAATTACACTATAGGAGAAAAAAAAAGGAAAAAACAGACATCCTTCCCACTCGTCGCCGTAACATAATTATAATTCATCATATTTTTTTAACATATTTTTCTGAGATGAAAGGCAACCATAAAACACTGACATTGTCTTATTTTTTTTTTTTCGGTAACGTAAAGAAATTAAAAAAAAAGCAAAAGAGAAATAACCAAAATCTTATATATAAATGCTTAGAGAAAAAAAAGATTATTTGCAGTGATTATATCTCCAATTATGGGCTACTAAATAAAAGAGGACTAATACTCAAGCCAACCATTCAATATAAGTATAAAAGAAAGAAGATGCGTAGAGTCCATTGCTATTCCATGAGACCAGGCAGTAAAAGGCAGAAGAGGAGAATTTTGGGAAGGGATACAGTTGCTGGATATCGGATGAGACTGGCTTTATGGCGTCGTTGTTGGGGTGAATTTCTTTCCGTCCGTGATTGTCTTATTGTGAAAAATCCTTCCATAAAAAAAAACATTTCGGCCCAAAAGGACAAAGGCAGAGAATTCCAACGTTGCCTCGCCTATATTGCTAAAGGCACTGATTCTATATATGCACCATTGCACAGTTCAGTCTAAAATGAATGCAAAATCTTCCATGAAAATATTTTATTTTTGTTACATTTTGTTATTGCATTAGTTTGTAAGTGTTTTTCAGGAATAAAATGGCCTTCCTTGATCCTGTGGTGGTAATCTGTTCATCCTCGGTACCTGAGAAGGAGACGGTGGGACATCCTGTCTGAACGGCCCTTTGGATTGGACATATTTGGGGTCAGACATCTTTTTGAAAGAGTCAAAATTATTCGATATGTCAGAGGAAACCTTTTTTTTGAGCTGTTGTTCTTTCCGTCTCTGCTCTTGACGGAGAAGTTCTTGAGTTTCCATCATTACCCTGGCATTAAAACCATGTCCCCCCATGTAGCCATTTCTTGAGCCTTGGTAACTTGAATATCTAGGGTTCTCCTTTGCACTCTGGAATCCTTCTCCAGGAGGATACGCCTGTTCCCATGAATCTTGGGAGATAGAACTAGGATTCTTTCTGCTTTGCCTGGATATTAAGATAGAAGGTGAAGATTAATATCACTTTAACCAACATTGTAGCTAAGACTTGAAGTGGCACCATTTATCATATCTATGTGTGAAAAAACCCCCAAAGGCAAAGAGGACTTTAGCTCTGTGTCGTCGGCCTCAGAAGTAGTCCTTGATCAGAAGATCTCTTTTCAGATTAAACACAACAGCATTATTTGTTTTAAAGCTTTTTGTGGACTTAAACTTCCATCATCCAGCAAATATATGGAATAAAATCAATGCCTAAAGAGTTATTATAGTACATTACCCAACTAATCAGGAAGACTATTGACTTCTACCTTCTACTCTTGACCTGGCTGCAATACTACTTTAGTGACAAACACAACAAGACTTTTCCTAGCAGCCTTGCAAATAGGAATGGCATCTCCACTCCTTTGTTGCTTGTATCCCTGTTGTCTGTATCAGAGCTACATTAGCTTTATGTTTAGTATAAGGCACAGGGGAGCAACAGAACTAGGGTCAATGAAGTTCATTTACGATATAGCTTTGAGATATAATAAAAACAGCGGGCACCAAGAACCTTTTATTTCTAGGAAGGTCAGGCTCTGGAACAAGTGCTTTGCTAGAATTGCTACAAGTTTCATGGAATCACTGGGCTGCTGTACATAAGCAGATGGGGTTCAATGGGGCTTTCATCTCAGCTTAATTGTTCTGTATTATGAGGGTGTGACTCCTAAACTGTTTGCATGAAGGCAACACTCATTTTTCAAAGATTTTCAGACTGATGTTAAACTATTGGAATTCCTTTGCTGTCAAAAAGATCTGCTCTAGGAACCAAATGGCTTAATAAAAGATTAAATAAAAGGGATCATTCACATGAATTGTGTCTTCTAATGGGATTATCATCAGTTAGGATAATTCCAAGAAAGGAGCAATGAAACACTAATACCATGAGGTGTCAAATACCATAATGTTCAGCCGAACAAAATAAATGGTGAAGGAACAATGAATTATCATCATGTAGCAGAAATACATTAAATACATAACTGCCGTACATAATATCAGCTTTGACGAGACAATGAAATGGAAACTCATCCTCTGACTACAGCCAAGGTTGTCCTATATTATTGCTCTTCTGATATTAAGGTCATATGGACCGATTTATTAAAATGAGATTTTTGTCATAATTATTAAGACTTTCCTGTTTCCTGTCAGGGACAGTGATGACTTTATCAGAGCTGATCAATTTGTCAGAATATTTTCAAGTGCTTTGAGCAGTCAAAAACGGATCTGTTCTATGAGCTCTAGCATCCCTTTGCATTATTAATCCCAAAATTGAATGATCACTGGGTTAAAATTAAAACAGAAATAGAATTAGTGGATTAAGGACTTCAAAAAACGTATTTCCATGCTGGAACTAATTGTTAAACTTAGTGTTAAACCTAAGTGAACCAGTTGAGGTGGTGCCATGTCATGATAGTGTCATTACTGTGTAAGTGATCTTCAGCAATACATATTGGTTGTTGCCTTACTATTAGACCTGCTGCATGGGGCGGTTTATCAAGGGTTTATCTTTTATCTTTATGGATGGTTTGCACTAAGTGGCATCTCAGCCGTTATTAAACATGATTACTAATAGCTCAAGTAGTCTATGCTTAGGCCAAGAGAATACAAGGGGCTCCAGGGTATGACCACTTTCCCATTGTTCCAGTCATTCAGATGCACTCCTCTTCAGACAAATATGGTGCATCAGCAGCTGAAATCTTCAACATATACTTTAACCATATACCAATAATTGTATGAATTATGTACTACATTATTGGTAAGTGTATGGTCAACTTTATATACTGACCATTGAGTTTTCAACAGGCAGATATAACCTACAAACTTAGTATACTGAAAATCAGTTCCTAATCATAAGATAACCATACACTGCCCAAGCCAAATATTTGGCGAGGTCTCCAAACTAGCAGATCTGGAATCGATTTGGCCACCTACTTACAGGGCCAGGTTGGTCTGATCCTGTGAATGACCCTGGAGCCAACTATTGCATCATCATTTGGGGTCTGTGGGTGTGGTCCTCATCTAATGGGATTTTCTGGCGTACTCACGTACTTTCGGTCTGGTGGGTTGGAAAGCTCCATTGATGGGACCATTTAAGTTGCTAAGTTTTGAGATACTGAGACATCAGCTTTTATCAGCCCGTGTATGGCCACGGGAGGCAAAATGCTGGGGTTGTTTTTTGGAGATACAGATCCTCACTGGTAGAGTAAGATAAAAGCACAAGGTACAGAATGTCTCTACTGATTCTTAATTAGGGAGCAGTTCCCATTTAAGGGGTCGGACTGGCCCACCAGGATACCAGGAAAACTCCCGGTGGGCCCTTATGCTGTTAAACATTTGGCCTATTTCTATAAAGCTAAATAGATGGTATAATAGTTTATAGTATGTAAAGAATAGAGATTAAAGGAATAGAGGTTGAGTGAGGAGAGGAAAAATAATAGTACAGAGAGTGGGCACCTGGTCTAAGGTTCTTGGGTGGGCCCCTGGTGTCCCAGTCCGACACCGGCTATATTTTCATGAAGAACACCTATAAAACATGCTAGCGGCTAAAATTCCATTTCTACTTTAAGATTAAATTTTTGGGGATTAAAATCTCTGGCAAATCCTTTTAATTTAGGAAATGAGAAAAATAATAAAGGAAGCGTGGTGAAGATCACCAAGGCAGCAGGAAAGGAATAGCAGCCTCAGCTCTGATTGCATTTCCATTGATATCCCTTTATAATGTATTTGTACTCCCATCACATGACTGTTTCTTTAATTAAACACAGGGGTTGTTCTCTTTTATCAATATATGACTAACTGCAATCTGATCAACAAAATGTCTCATCCAATTAAATCAACATGTTTTCATGCCGGCATTAAAAATGGAATAAAGGCTGCCTGTCTTTCGCAAAATGCGCAATTATTAGATTCTTAATTGCAACTTGGCTTTAAATGGAACATTTCAGACCGTTTTTTTTCCCCTAGGATTTTCCTTTTTAGACAGATGTGATAATGTTTCAATTAAATCATATCAATTTATCAGGCAGGCATTGTGAAGTCTGAAAACGGAAGAGAAAGTGTACAGATCACGGCGACGCCAGAACAGCTACATTAATTGCAACATTTAATTAAAGCTATGATTTTAGATCCAAAAAAGGTTGCGGGGTTATGGCAAGACTAGTATGTGCCTGGTCTGGAAACCCACACAAATCATAGGTTACTTTATATGGAATTAGCATAGAATGTTACTACTGTTTGCCTATTGTTGTACATCAGAAAAAAAAAACATTTATTGTGCTAATCTGGTTAACTGAAGCGACTCCACATTTGGTCCTTGCGAGGTGCAAAGATAATTCTCCTGCATAATAAAGGAATGAGGTTGTGGTAATCTAATTGTCTACCTTGCAAGAACCAAACATGGAATAGCTTCAATTTCCCCTTTTAGCTCAAGAAATAACAACCACCATAGGTTTTGGGGCTTTTTATTGTTGCAAAAAGCACAAGTCGTGAATATTACCTAGGAAGTGAACTGTACTGGCGTTGTGCTTGCTGAAAGCTCTCTCGTTCCTCTTGTCGCTGCCGTTGCATCTGAACTTCGACAGAAACCGAATGCCTTCCACTCTGATTATACGTTGTTGTGTTTGGCTAAAGAAAAGAACACAATAAAAGTCAAAAAAAGGCCCTAAATAACAAAAAAATACATCCAACTGGAGACACAAGTTTATTAGGCAGTAGTTCATGTAGTAAATGTTCAGGACACTCTTACAGTGTGTTTGATGAGGGTTGTCAAGCAGTTTGATTACCACAACATGGCGACTTTGGCAAGACAAGGCTTTCACTCCATTATTTAGATTGGCTCATAAAGATGCGTTTGATCAACGACATTTAATTTCACTTTAGGGACAGAGTTATGTGGTTCAGTCTGTTCACTTAAAAAGCATACGGCCCCCTATTCAAATGCAAGATTTATATTCTATTCATGCCCTTTAATATATAAAGCAAAGTATGTGGGAACTTCTTTATGTGTTGTAAAAGTTTCCTTTCTGCTTATTTGGAGGCTGGCATACTGCTGGCCCCTGTTGTGGCATTCTTCCTAGAATGAACTGTGCAAACCATTCATTAATACGAAGGGTGATGCCTCTTAGAAATCCAGGGAGAATGTATCACAAATAAACATTCAGGATATTTAAGTTATGCCCCTACACTTTGTTCTATAGAACCTTGCTTTATATAAACTGCTTTCATGAAGGAAACTTTTCGGGTAGAGGAAGCTGTCTAGGGGGCAATAATATGGGGGTCCAGCATTTGCCCTACATTCGGATAAAATGGAAAGTCTCCCCAGCTGGGTTGTTGAATGTGACCTCTGTCAGTAATGAGAAACCTCTTCTGATATTATCACCATATGACCATAAGTTATCAACGTTATTATCTTCTTTCCAAAGCCAAATAGGTACCATGAGGAGTGTGTTCCTGCTGCCAGTGTGGGATGGTTTTATCCTGTTTAGAATTCTGTTACAATTAATGCAGCAAGGACTTGGAAAAGCAAGGACAAGGACATTGGAATGGATAACACCTCACCTTAAATATGTACAGTATATGTATAAGGATATTTGCTTAGAAGGAGTTCTCTATGTTGATTAGGCCAACATTATAAACCAGTATGGCCATTTCCATCAACTGAAATAAAGCAATCCAAAATGATCAGACACTGGATTGTCTGATCAGGAATCCTGCAAAATATGTCTTGTTTGGCCAACCACATGTAGCTGTTACTGCAATGGCCAACAAGGTTCTTCTGCGTGGCCAACAAGGTTCTTCTGCGTGGCCAACAAGGTTCTTCTGCGTGGCCAACAAGGTTCTTCTGCGTGGCCAACAAGGTTCTTCTGTATGGCCAATACTGTTTTTCTGCAAGGCCAACATGGTTCTTTTGTCAACCTGGTCAAACATGAATCTAGCCAATCTAGACAAAATACATCTCTGCATCCCCTGTAGGGTTATGTGTATGCACAAAAAAAGTATTCCCTAAGCTGATTAAATTCTGGTGCATCCAGTAGTTCCAGAATTGTGGATCAAATGACGTACCACAGTTAAGAAGATATATTTGCAGATCTGACACAATATAATGTACAATATTTTTGTTGGAATTAAAATGGTCAGATTGTTAGTTGCCCAAAATTCTGAAATATCATGGCATTTGAAAGGCCATCCGATGCCCTTTCAAAATAAATCAGTAAAATAAAGTAAAATAAAAAAAGGAGAAAGGAAAATAACATGCTTCCAGCTGTGCAAACACTGTCGAGGGTATAATTGTAAAAAATTGAGCCGTCAAATCAATAGAGGAAAAAGTATGGTGAGTAACACTTTGGAAACTCCAAAGCTCTGGTCTGCAAGTGTTTATCCCAAGTTGAACCATGCCACACAGTGTCTCCATGCGCACTATCAATGTGTTCTTTCACTTAACTAATGCTGCCGTTGTGAGTATTTCTACCCTAACACAGAGCCTGAAAAAGGAGTGGGGGGTCTAGTAACTGACAGAGATAGGAAAAATTTACGTAAAACAAGGGCATTTGGGGACCCTCAGTAGACCTCATCTTCATTGGCAGTCACAAGCAACAAGCAATGGACTCAGTTGGCCAATAAAAGGTGGAGGCAAGTGGGTAATGTTTAATGTTAAGAGGTAGTCAACAATTGGTGAAGATCAACTGTCGGGAACCCATCTGAGGATGTCTGATAGTACAGGAACAACAACCGGAAGGCACTAGGCTAATTTATTCTATATAAATAACAAAAATTTCCAACAATGAAAAAAACATTTCCAAAATTCATTAGACAATGTAATAACAGAGAGGTTAATAGAAATATGCACCAAGCAGTTCCTTAAAGGAGAACTATAGCTTAACTAAAGAAGTAGCTAGAAATGTTGTACATTGTTTTGTGCTCCTGTACCAGCCCAAGGCAACCACAGCCCTTTAGCAGTAAAGATCTGTGTCTCCAAAGATGCCCAAGTAGCTCCCCATCATCTTTTCTGCTGATTCACTGCACATGCTCTGTGCTGCTGTCACTTACTGAGCTTAGGGACCCACTCACAATATACAGTACACATAGAATAGAAATGTCACAATATAAGGCTGATTAGTAATTAATACAGATAATTACTACATGGCAGCACAGAAACCAGTGCAATTAGCACCAGAATTTAATAATCAGCCCTGTAGCATCTGCTTATATTACAGACCAACCTCATTTTCTGCTGGAAAATTAGTGACAACCCCTAAGCTTAGCTTCTCAACAGCCAATCAGAGCCCACTGAGCATGTGAGTGTCACAGACACTTTCCAAGATGGTGACCCCCTGTGACAAGTTTGAAGTCCTGGATCATTGCTGCTATTGACAAGCTGAAACTTTAGGCTGGTGCAATAAGTTCAATGTGTAAAATATGGCATTTTAACCATATTTATTTTTAGGGTTTAGTTCTCCTTTAATCATATGAAGGTTGCTGACTTTGCAACTCCCAAGGTACGTCTAATATTCCTGTATATTACAGAAGGAAATAAGAGTATTTCTTCTCATATTTAATAAGTCATGTGACATAACTAGTATCACTAAGCACCCTTAATTAAAGGGACAATGTACCCCCTATGTCTCTTGGAGCTTCATGAGCTGTATAAAAGCACCTAATGCCTCTATATGATCATACAACTCCTTAATGACATCTAACCCCTTTATAGTAGACAGCAGGGGGTACTTTATTCCTTATATATTTTGACAGATAATCCATAGATTTTGTTTATTAGTAATACATGATTTATCAAGCCTACGTTCAACGTAAGAGAAGAGATGTCAATGCCCCGTGACCATGCTTCACAATGAGAAACATAATTTGAAAAAAAAAAGCAAATTTTCAGCTGAATGAAAACACTTCTTGCTTAGAGACTTAAATATAGAAAGCATCGCTGCTGATAAATAGATGTTATTCGAATCTTAACAACTGTACAATTATGTACCGCAATATCGGTGGAGGATTTTTAAAAAATGGAGGTCTAGTACTAATTGGAAATCTACAATTATATGACATGTTCAGTACATGAAATTGAATTCTAGCCATTGTGAATCAAAATTACAACCCTGTAATTCAATAGCTTCAAGAGATGCCCTTGAATATGTTTTCATCTTATATTTTTAAGGTTGCTAAGGGGAACATGCAGCAATTTTTGTATTAAAAGAAAGCAATTGGTAGCAGATGGATTAATTTAGACAGAATGTAAGAGACTTTTGTGTACCCCCTGTGTAGTGTACGAGCACAAATTGAAAAGCAATTCTCTGAAGGGCATTATGACTCGCATAGAATGCATTAGAGGCACAGCAGAAATAAATGTCTGATCAACTGTCTCCTGCCTCCAATGATTGCAAAAATGTGATGGGGGTGAAAACACCTTTAAATGTACTTTCAGTACTTCGTATTAGTATTTTTTTCTTTTACAACTCTCGATACTGGTGTTTAAAAATGCCTAAAAGTTGAAAGGTGGCTAATTTTAAGAACTAGAAAGTAGTTTGAATATGGATGATAAATAGTTCAATTCATTGCCGAGCTAAGCCAGGCAAGCGCCCAATGCAACCCGGCCGGCTACGTCGCTCCCCATGTCAAGCATGCGGAACCGCGCACGAGCACGCCAAGAATTCTTGAGTAGTTGACAGCTGTGAGGGACTCTAGAGCCCGAACACAAGCGTGTGTGGACGCGGAAGAGCGCAGGCACACGCAAAGAGACAAGAGGAGCTGCAAGTGGTGGAGGACGCACAGGTCTGAGATAGTGGAAGTGGCAGAAGAGGTATGTGCCTGGTGCCAATCCAACTTTGTGTCCTAGGCACGTGCCTAGAGAAGGGTAAATAACATAATATAAATATTATTATACAGTAAGTGCAGTTAAACATCAGACCAAAGATGCCTTCCACACAAAGGCTGACATTTTGTTGCTTTCTCTAAAAGTGACCATAGACGCACCAATAATATCGTATTAAACAAATTTTTATATGATGTTTGGGGCGTGTATGGCGGGAAATGAGCTGACCAATATCGGCAGAAGACTTGGATATCAGTCGGCTTGTCAATCGGGCTGCCTGGTAAATTTTGATCAGGCACCTTTGAAGGCACCCGAACATTGGCCATTGTTAGTGCTGTTCAGCCTCATCTCATACTAATCATTTTTCTAACTAGGGTATTAGGAATATGTAGGAGAACAAATTATCATTATCCCCAAATCTAACGATAACTGGCCTTCAGGCTGAGCCTCCTGCTTGGCAGCTCCAGTTCCAAAGTGTGGAGACCACTGCTCTAATGCATTCATTGTGTTTATTTTTGAAATATTGACATATTAAGATTGCCTTTTGCTACCATCAGGTCTGGGAATTCACAAGTTATGTGAATGGCTATGGGATGGTTTAAATCCACCTTTCAGAGATGGTTGTGTTGGCCTGAAATACTGAAGACTGCCATTACTGGTAAAGAAGACAGTATGAGGACATTCAAATGCAATTGTTCTTGGACATCACATATACAGTAAATGTGTAACATTTTTGTTTTACTTTTAATTTTAAAGCGTGGATGTCCCCTGCCCCCCACTGCCCTCCCAACTGTCTAAACATCCTCGATTTTAAGGAATATTCAATCTATGAGAAAGGGAATAGAGAGTATGTGTGTTTACAGATGATAAAAATGGCCTGAAATGCTGTAACCAACTTTAAGCAGTTTGGAATAAATGAATCTATTCAATATTCAATTACTATAAAGAGCATATTTGCCTTTTAACCAATAGATAGATGTAAACAGACAGATATATGTGATTTAAGCAGTTAATAAGTGTAACTATCAAGTAATTGCCAGGTCTACAACAGCTACAAATAGAAACGGGTGTTGTGTCTAACCCAATAATTCAAAGCAAAATAGTCAGATCCAGGAAATTCTGCACCAATTAAATCTACTTTTTTGATTTTTGTAGTCCTTTTCTCAGCATCTGGCAGTACAGGGGTTAACTACGGGAAAGCTACTAGGTCACTTTCAGCTTCCCTTTCAGCAGGCGGCCATCAGATCAACAAAAGTTTTATTTGAAGTCTGGATTTTAAGCATGTCAATTATATTGCTTTAGTTCTCAAACATCCCAAAGGAGAGCGGACATCAGCTCAACAAGTATAGGGGCTGGGGTATTTTGGTGATCTTTGAATATCCCCACGGATACACTTCATCATCATCATCATCATTTATTTATATAGCGCTGTCAAGATACGCAGTGCTTTACACTTCTGCCTCAGATCTAAGGCAATTCTCCCAGTGAAGACAAAGACCCTAACGCTTAAAAAATCCAAATATGAACTTTCTAAATCACCTGGCAGAAAATCAGTCGCTCACTTGTTGCCTGATGCATCAATAGAAAGAACTATGTATAGTATGAAGGATATACAATATCTGTTTGTCGATCACATTATATTGGTTGATGTGTGTGTTTAGCTTTAGAAAGTAAACATTTTTATTAATGGCATAAGTAATAAATTCATTGTGTAGGGCCAATACCACTTCTTAACAACTATAAGAACAAGATATTAGTCCTGTTGCTTTGCTTTGGATTCCTTTTGTTCACCTCCTTGTGCCACCAAGTCATATAATTTCCCACCATTTCAGGCAACTTTTAAGCTCCGCAGGGCAGGGGATTGATAAGTTCCGATACACTGGCCAAAACTGGTCTTTATCTGACCAATCAACCTTTCTACCCTTCCCTTTCTTTTGGCCAACATCATGATGGATAGTAATAAGTGAAAGCAATCTCATCTTCACTTCCTCACCTGCTGAGGAACCAAGCTCTGTCCAACATGGCACATCAGGAGACAACAGTTTTAACGTGTTTTACCAAGAAAATAGCCAATATGAATGGTAAAAAAACATCAGTATAAAAAACACTGAACAGTGTTTGATATCATTACATTAATGGACAGTTGTACTGTAGCTGAAAAACTCTTTATATACTAGGATGGTGTGGGTCAGGAAAACTCAACACTAACCGACTAACCCTAAGCTGTACCACTGTAGGACCTGCACCCAAGTCCCCCTGCTCTGTACATTACTTCTGCAAGCAACTCTGGTTCCAAGAGAGGGAATCTTCAGAAGCAGAGAAGGAGTGTGCTTCCTCAGTCTGACCTGCACCCATGGTCACCCACATTTCAATCCAAACCCAAGTCAACCTGCATACACAAGTGTATACTTAATTTTATTTCAAACACAGACTGTTCAGGTTCCCAAATAAAGTTTAGCACAACCAGTGATGAAGATGAGTATGTGGGCAAGTAATACAGTTGCCACCTTTTCTGGAAAAGAATACCGGCCTTATATGACATAATGCACATATTAATTAATTATAAGTTACATGCAGTTATACAGGGAATGTGCTGATGCTGGATTTCTCTATACTTCACTTATCTGCCAATGCATTCTCCAGAATATAGGCAGCCATATGATAAACACAGGGCTCTGCATTATCTTGCCTGCTCCCGGCAGGAGTACAGCTCAGGCCATATTACTGGCTGGCCCATGACCCTCAGTAGCTGGAGTTCAGGTTTTTCTCAGGAAACTTTCCCAAGACCCATATCCCATTTTTCAAGAGAAAAAGACGGGATAAACTTAGACTACCCATAAATAAACCTTTCCATAGAGATAAGCTGGTGAATGAGCTTCTGTGAAAGTATCGAATGAATGATGAAGGGACTGATTTATAACTCTTCACTTGGAGATACAGTTAGCAATATATTAACTGCTATAATAGCTCCTATCCTAGATTTCTTCTACAAGGATAAGCCCCAATATTACTTGGCAAATGAGGAACATATTTCTTTCTTGAGTCCTTTAGGTGCGGCATGACACATAGTAAATTATATTGGTGGCCCATTGTGTTGCAAGCCAACGGCAGGAAAACAAGGCAAAGTATATAACAGTGTACAAGTCTAAAGGGAAACTAAAGCTGAACAAAGAAGTAGGATAGAAATCCTAAACATTGCGTTTTGGGGCTCTGTACCAGCCCAAATGTAACTACAACCCTTTAGAAGTAAAGATCTTTGAATCCAAATATGCTCTCAGGAGTCCCTCATCTTGTTTTCTGCCGATTCACAGCACAGGTTTTGGGCTTAGGGACTGGCTCACAACATACTGTCAGGCCTGGATTTGTGGAGAGGCCACCAAGGCCCAGGCCTGGGGCAGCAGGATTTTAGGGGGCATCTGCCCAACCACACCCACATTGGTTCAGAAAAACTGGGGATGCGCAGGAAATACAATAGTTTTTTAAATCTCCCATGCGCCAATCCCCATTGCTCCTGTCCCGATGATGAAAATTTTAGCAAATAAAAGGGATCGGACAGGGCAACGAACGAAAGCAGGCCTAGGGGTGCCCGCTAAGTAAATCCCGCCCTGCATACTGTATATTATAGATTTGAATATCTATTTCTGCTTATGAACCTCATTGTTTGCTTGAGGATTTCAGACAACCCCTACGCATAGTTTCTGAACAGCAGCACGGAGCTAACGGAGCGTTTGCAGTGTCTCTTAAAATACGGACTGACAGGATCCAAGATGGCGATCAACCTTCGACTAGTTTATAGGCCATGGATCTTTACCGTAATAGAGATGCTGAACCTCTGGGCTGGTATAGTAATTTCAATATGTAAAATGCAGCATTTTTAGCTGTATTCATTTTAGGAAATAGCTCTCCTTTAACAAGAGAGAAATATACCCTAATAATTCTAGTCTGGCATATACAGGGCAATTTAACAGAGGTGGGAACAGCAGATATATATTTATATACAGTATATAGGAGTGTTCAAACTGTGGACCTTCATCTGTGTTAGTACATGAACCCAGGGTCTTTACTGTAATAGAAATGCTGAACCTTTGGGCTGGTACAGTAGTTTCAGTATATCTGTGTTTGCAAATCAACCCATGGTACTGGGAGCTGAGTTTCAATAGTGGCTGAATGTTGTTGACTTATTTCCCCACATTTTTTCAAGACAAGACAGAACTGGACATATAACATTGTGTGGACAAACATCTTTTGAATTGGTGCTGCCATGTAGACTTCAGTATTCACCATTTAGTGGTCAAAATGAAACAAATGGCTCCATTCAAGTCTACGGAGACCTGAAACGAGGCCAATGGTGCAATGCTGTTTATTGCACAGGTACGGCACATGCTCAATTAATACAGCAGCGAGTGAGGCTAAGGGTAGTTTGTAAACATACAGTACTCTTCATACAGATATGGGATCCATTATTTGGAAAACCCCCTTTATCTAGAAAGTTCTGAATTAGAGGGGAATTCCATTTCCTACAGACTCCGTTTTAATTTGGGAGACACATTCAAATGTAAAAAGAGTTGGGTTGCAACACAAGCATGAAAAAAGTTCCTGGGTGCCAAATAAGGGCTGTGATTGGCTATTTGGTAGCCCCTATGTGGACTGGCAGCCTACAGGAGACTCTGTTTGGCAGTAGATCTGTTTTTTATGCAACTAAAACTTGCCTCCAAGCCTGGAATTCAAAAACAAGCACCTACTTTTGCCATAGGAGCAGTACCCAGCCTGGAACAGGAGTACATCTATATACAATGTCATTCAGTGGTTAGCATGTCCAACCAAACCCATCACCCTCACAGGGTCAAAGGCCAGTCTCTCAAAACATTATGCCGTCAAGGGCTAATAAATGAATGTACTGCCATTATTTACTTAAATAGCAAAATTCCACTCAGTGGAGGGGGGAACGGCCTGCGCCAAATTAGCTGTTATGTTTTCCTACAACACACTCACAGTTTATGTCTGTATTATGGAAAGTGCTTGTCAATGCAAATGCCAATGTGAGCCTGATTAAGGGAAGGGGCAAGACCCTCGTAACTGGTTCCATTAGGCTAAAATGAAACAAGTCATTGTCACCTGATTGGAAATCATTGATGTGTTAGGAAGACCTTTTTCAATGGCCAAATAGATCGGACCAACTGAACTAATACTGTACAGACCACAGCCTGCGGGTAGGACCACATTTGGCAATAATTATGATCTATAAAATGAAAAGGCAACTTCTGAGATTTATACAGTTCCAGTTCAGCAGTTGCAAAACTATGTTGCAAGGATTCCTGGGAGTTGTAGTTAAGGAACAGCACCTTATACAACATTTCAGTGAAAGGGTTAACCTGTCAATCATCCCAACTAGCACGAAGCAACAAGAAAAAATAATTAGAAAAACAGGCATATCCGAGTACTTACACTGATACTTTAAGTATTATTTATTCCACCAGCGACACTTTAATTGCTGACTGTGCCTGACCCCCGACTTAAATTATTAAATAGATACATATGTTCCCACGTCCATTATATCAAACCCAACAAAAAATGTAAGTTATATGTTTATCCCATTATCTTAGCTCTTGTATAGCTTATTTACTTCTTTTTAATGCTGCAGACTAAACACAAATATACAGGCATTATGGTAAAGACATAGGAGAGCTCTTAAAGCGACAGACAGATGGATACGACAGATATGAAATTCAATTATCCTTAATGGACACCAGGCTGTGATAATAGAAAGGACACAGGGTGAAAGGTCGATTGGACAGCACCTCGAGGAATGAAATGACCCTCTGGAGCGGGACTTATGGATAAGATTCCCTTTTTTTAGCATTATTTATTGGACTTAGTAAGCACGTACCCATGGTTGTTCAAAGCTATACGTTCGCCTGCGTTCGTCCACGTCATCCTCCTGTCTGGCCTGCTGGAATTCCTGCCGGAGGCGCTGTATCCGGTCGTGGTTGCTCGGGGTTGATCGGTTGCTGTGAGAAATAAGAGCAGTTGTTACGGATCAAGAAGCAATGCCTGTACCTATGAGGGGTATTTATATAAAGGGGAACTGCCACTGTACTTGTAGTGTGAGATAAACATAGTTAATTAGTGTGCTTCCTCAACCGATACAAACAACTCAACCATGCTGTGAGTCAGTAGCTCATTGCAAACCACTGACTCAGCTGGAATCAGCCAATTAGAGCAGGTGGATCTGACAAGGACTTACAGGATGTATTAAATATATAAACAACTGCAAAAAAAATATCTGTTATCCAAAATGCTTGGGACCTGGGGTTTTCCGTATAAGGGATCTTTCCATATGAATACCTTAAGTCTACTAGAAAATCATGTAAACATTAAATAAACCCAATAGGTTTTTTTTTTTTTTTTTAAAGGAAATCATTTTTAAAAATGTAGATTATTTGGATAAAATAGAGTCTATGGGTGACAGCCTTTCTGTAATTCAGAGTTTTTCTGGATAACAGGTTTCCTGATAACGGATCCCATACCTGTATTAAATATCAGCCACAGAGCATTTTTTTTCAAGATAGCAAGACAGAGTGACCAGGAATAAAGTAGAAGGTGGGATATGGGGGGTAGTATGTACCAGCTTTAATTCTTTTAAAATGTACTTCAATAAATTAATATTTTTTACTTGAAGAAAGCTTTGGGACTTATATCATTTTTTGATATAAATTTTTCTACAGGAATAAAGTAGAACAATTGTTTCTGAAATGATGGTGAGGATTCATTCAGAATTTATTAAGTCTGGTTTTGGCCTTGGTTTCAAACGAATCCATACCCAGGCTAATAAGTATTGCCACAGCAACCCCCAATCACTTTCCAGGTGAAACAGATGGGTATGAATGGTGTCATTTCTGGCAGGCCAATGCAAGTGGCACCAAAAAATGGCATTAGTGCACAGGTAAGATGCATGTGTAGGTGTAACATGCAACGGAGTACTGGAGGAAATGCCCCCTTAAAGAACAGTTCAGTGTAAAAATAAAAACTGCTTAAGTAGATAGTATGTGCAAAATAAAAAATGTTCTAATATAGTTAGTTAGCCAAAAATGTAATGTATAAAGGCTGGAGTGACTGGATGTGTAACATAATAGCCAGAACACTACTTCCTGCTTTTGCAGCTCTCTAACTCTGAGTTAGTCAGTGACTTGAAGGGGGGGGGGGCACATGGGACATAACTGTTCAGTTTGCTTTTGAATGTGACCTGCATGCTAAGGATCAAAGGCACACTAACTGAACAGTTATGTTTCATATGCCCCCCCCCTTCAAGTCACTGATTGGTTACTGACTGGGAGCAAGTTAGAGAGCTGAAAAGCAGGAAGTAGTGTTCTGGCTATTCTCTCACTCCAGCCTTAATTCATTATATTTTTGACTAAGTATGTTAAAACCATTTTGTTTTTTTAATTTTACACAGCCTGTCTATTTACCCAGTTTAATTTGTTCACTGAAATGCTCCTTTAAGGCAGATGCCAATTCCAGAGCTCCCTTGCATCCTGTATTTTAAGACCTTGACAAAGCAGGACCAGAACCAGCAATATGGTGCACAATGGAAGCTACAAGGAGCATGTATAGGTGCTGGCACCTACGTGAATAGGAATTGCACTTATAGTTGTAAGTAAAGCCCTTGTACTTGTATTGAGGAACCCATACAGGACACTGTAGAATTATTTTATTGTCCATATATTGTTATTGTTTTCAGATTAGAACAGGTGTCCCTAACCTTTTTTTTTGTATTTGAGAACCACATTCAAATGTAAAAAGAGTTGGGGAGCAACATAAGCATGAAAAAAGTCCCTGGGGTTCCAATTATAGGATGTGATTGGCTATTTGGTAGCCCCTATGTGGACTGGCAGCCTACAGGAGACTCTGTTTGGCAGTACATCTGGTTTTTATACAACCAAAACTTGCCTCCAAGCCTGGAATTCAAAAATAAGCTCCTGCTTTGAGACCACCGGGAGCAACATCCAAGGGGTTGGTGAGCAGAATGTTGGTTGTTAGCCACTGGTTAGAGATCACTGCATTAGAACATCAAAAGGCACCCCACAACTAGTAACAATGGAGGCTATGGAAACAAGTATACTATCTATAAAGATACGGACAGATCCAATATATGTTCCACACTTCCACCAGATGTAACACAAACACCGAAGCATTAGGCAAGACAGATGGAGACAGATGGAGTCCATATACCATTTATTTTAACAAGGTGACCCCCCTCCACTTGGCAAGTATTAAGTGACGTGCCTGAGTGCTCCATATTTTATTCCATTGATTCTTTATTTTCCTTCTTCAAGTGTCATGTTTTCATGTATGCAGACACATAGACAATGAAGATTGAGATGGAGAGAGACCACTGAAAGGCTTTGAAGACTAAGGAAATATATAGAGGTAAGTCAAGGTAAATACTACTACCAGATTAATGATGAACATCAGCTGACTGAGTAACAAATGTACTCTACTCAGAACACTAGACTTATATTAGAGATAGATACATATATCCCAATCAAGTAGCCATTCATTCATTTAACTGGCTGGGAATATTTCCTTTTCCATGCCTGACTATGTACAAACACTTTCATCCCAAAACTGGCAATTTATTAAACGTAACCAAAAAAAAAAAAAAATCCTTTTAAATGAATTGAACGAAATAAAACTACGGCCAGCGTCGTTATCTGGAGCCGAGATATGAATACCAATGTGATTATTGATATCTTAATAATGGAAATATGTTGGGATCTTAAAGACGCTTTATTTTATGGGCGCAGGTTCTTTTGAAGCACCGTCATTTTTATTTTAATTACCGTAAAAGCCACAGCAAATTGTTTAATGCAGAAAACATAAAGATGTTTTATAACTCAGCCGAATGGGAAATTCATAATGTAGGAGAATTTATATGTATGCACTTGAATGAGGATTAACACAACGGAGCGTACTATGTACGGGGGGGGGGGGGTAAAAATACAAGACATCTTTCAATCCAATTTCCTATCAAGCTTCAGTTTTAAGCCTTGCAAGTGATTTTTATGTAGGGCCTCATGAGCAATCATGGAAGTACAGTAATGCTAACCCTAAAATTGCTCATGGATTTACATGCAAAAACAGCTCCCAGAGGGAAAGCAGCGCTGAGATATGAGCCATTTCTTTTCCGGAGTGAGTTCTCCTTGCAGGGGGCTTGATAAAAGAACCGTTTCGGCAGAATTTGCCTAAGCTATCAAAACAAGGATAACAGCGGCTTCTTTACCCCAGGAATAAAATCCTTAGAAAAGATGCGCTTATTGCTCACGGTAGGGATTCAGAAGACTATGGGAAGTATGATGGTGGGTGGGGTGGAGAGAATGGCAATTTCGGCATCTGAAATTAGTTGTAACAAGATATGTAATTGCTAAGCTTCCCTTTCTACACAATGTGGATTTTTTTTTTTCATTTAGTAGATGCTGTGATTGCCTCCAAAAAGGTATAATCTTCTGTAATCATTTTGGGTGTTCAAAGTAATTACGGCTGGAGAAGAAACAGGAACATATTTGAGTGCTGATACCCAGGCGGAGGCCATGACCAACTCAGCAGGGGGCATTTAAAAGGGTAAGCTAAAAAGGTCACCCGGTGGACTAAATGAGACTTTCTGAATCGGAGAAACCAATGAGAAAGATCAGTATGTTAACTTCAAGATGAAAGAATTGCTCATAAACAGGGATAATAATGCACTTCTTTTGTCTTCTAAAGCTCTCCATCATAACCTGAGAGCCAGTCTAAGGGACAGAGATACAAATCTGTGGGCAATGCAGCTTTAACAGTGGGATCCCCCATATCAACATATTTCATTCTTTAATACAACAATTTCCAAATGTATAATATGTATTAAAGGTAAAGGGATGTTCACATTTTGCATTGTACCTGGAAACTAAATATGACTTAATAAATTCAATTATGTACTATAAATAGCAAAAAGTACAAATTGCAGCAGGTTAATATTATACCTTATTTGTAATTAGGGTCATGACTAGGGTGAAGTTAGGTTGTGCAGAGGAAGGGGCGGTGTTTCAAGTCAAGTAGTTCTGCCTTGAGCGCCAATAGTACTTAAACTCAAAATGCCCAGTTTTCAGCACTCCTTATGGTATAGGACCCATAATCTGAAAACCTGTTATGCAGAAAGCTCTGCATTACTAAAAGGCCATCTCCCATAGACTCAATTTTAATCAAATAGTTTTCCTTTTTGTCGGTAATAATAAACCGGCACCTTGTGCTTGATCCCAACTATTGGGTTTAATTAAAATTTAATTTTTTTTTTGGTAGACTAAAGGCACGGAGATCCAAATTACACATAGACGCCTTATCAGGTCCCGAGCATTCTGGATAACATGTCCCATACCTGTACTACTGAGTGTGTTGGAGTGACAGGAGGAGCTCTTAGTTAAAAGGAACCAAGGTCCAGGTACTCATGTGCGTTCAACTCTTTTTATATTATTTGGACAGGCATATGGGAGGTTTGGATCATTACTATTCTCCGCTGGAGAGCAAGAACTGTATAAAAGCCACTTGCTCAGGGAAAGATCATCCAGGAGTATCACAGACTAACCATAAATGGTCTCAGTTTATGAAACAGGTCATTCCTACTAGGTTATTTATTTCATAACATGAATCACATTACCCACCATCCCTAGACTGTTTGGCTCAATGACCTTTGGCAGGGTACAGGTATCAAAAACTGGAAACCAAAACAACAAAAATGTAAAACTGCGTAAGAGTCAAACTGATATCTTGCAACAATCCATGATAAAAAAATATATATATATTTTCGGATATGTCTCTGATGTACATCATTCCTTTCTAGGTAATTTATTCTTACTACTCTACAAAATGAATGCTAATTAAGGGGTTTGACCTGATTTGAAATCTACAGCTCAAATCCACCACAACAGTGGTATAATCCATGTGATGTGTTGCTGCTGGAGCAAGATGTATGCATGCACTGGTGCATAAAAGAAAGAGACATGAAGGAGCTGAGCACACACACATGCACTCGTTTTCCATATGAAGCACAACTGCAAAACAAAGAGAGGCAGCAGAAGTTGTGTGAGAAGGGATTCATTTCCAAGGACTTTGTACAAAATACCAATGCATTAGTAAACACCAATGTCAAAAGCTCACCAAGCAGTACATCATTTGGTAAATTATTAACATCCTCCACTAATGAAGAAGCTCCCCTTCATTAAATATTTACGGAGCATGTTTTAGGATGTTTGCCAGCAGTGACAGAAGGTGTATTTGATAAATTTAGCTTCCAGGTCATGTTTTCTCTTCTCACGATTCCCCCAAAGCTTACTTAAAGGGAAGGAGCAATTATTCCGGTGTTGTGACCGCTATTATAGAATGGCTCGTTCCAGTATCACGCTCTGACTTGCCCCCCGGGGAGAAGTGCGGGTCAAAGGGTTGGCCTCTGTTAATGGCAGCACGTGGCTGTAAAACACAAGAGGCTGGCCATGTTTCAATTAGTCTCTCTTCAATTAGCCGCACAGATCAATGCATGTACTGAGAAGGATTTAAGGAAGATGATCAATGTAGACAAGCCTGTGTGTTAGCTTTACAAATGTAACTAGAAACACCTAAAATAGGCTGGATCCCTCCTTAGCACTATTATTCAGCTGAAAGCTTTGTTATGTTGTAGTGAGTGAACACTTTGCTTTAAATAACTGCAGCATTGGAGAGAAAGAATATAATTTAACTTATTATATATATATATATATATATATATATATATATATATATATATATATATATATATATATATATATATATATATATATAAATAAAGCATTTATAAGCAGCATAGACCAGGTTGATCTCTTGCTGGAAACATAAGGATACAGGGTGGCCAAGATGGCCTTTGCCAATCCTAATAATGAACCTCTATGTCGTTCCCAAGACACCTTAACAAACTATGCCCAACATTGTCTTAATCAAGGATAGATGCTACTTCTATAAGCCTGACCTCATATATATTCTTTGTTAAAGGTATGAGATCCAGAATTCTTGGGAAACCAGAGGTTTTACATTCATTACCATGGCTTATGGCTGGTAAAACAATTTGTTAAGGTTAAACAAATCAACAGCAGTGTTTTGTCATCAATAATGGATTCACATTAGCTTAGTTAACATTCAGTATGGAGAAGAAATGCCTATTCAATAGGACTCCATGGAAAATGGCATTGCCATAATTAAAAGACTTCGGGAACAACAGGTTTCCGAATAATACATGCATAACAATTCTTAATATTTATAACTCCACCAGGATGAGGAACAATAAGAACACACCGACTGGTTGGTAGTCAGAGCATTGGTGTGAATAGAGCGGCACCGTGATTTCCTTATACAAAGCCTCCTTGGGGGATGCTCGAACTGAACTGCCAGAGGCAACCAAGCTTATACTTTGAAGCAACTGGGTCAAGCTCTTCAAGAGCCGGAGATTTTGCAGCTAATCCTGTCACTGGATACTGAACTGTCAAACCATGTCGTACTGAGATAGGAAGCCATTAAAGCAAGCTCAGAAGATACGTACGGATACACATTTCAGCCATGCATTGGATTGAGTTTTTAGATCATAAGGAGAAGGTTGCAGAATATTCTAAATGATTACTTAGGTTGCTGACAAAGTCATAGCAATTACATTATGTGGAGGAAATAAGGGTCTCTTGGTTATGGTTTCAGTAATTCTTTAATTTAGTAGTTGAACTAATTCAAGTATTTTTGGCCCAATTTGATAGGGGCTTGGTGAGATATCAGTTGGAGCGCCTGGTGTTTGGTTTTGTGGTAGTCATATCTTTGCTTAAGATTTACTATTTAGGCAATGAAAAATGATTAGAAAATGATTTAGTTCATCCCTAAGGTTTGGATGTGGTTCAGTATCTCAGTGACTCTTTGGTGGAGGATTCGGTGTTTGACCAAACCCACAAGTTGTGAATTTAATGCTTCTCTAATCAAAATGTGCAGAAAATCTACATTCACTTTATTTTCCCATAATCAGATGAATAATTTTGGGAGCAGTAAGCCTTTGAACTGACACAGGAGCCCTAAGATGCCATTTCAATTCACCTTAAATGATTCAGGATTCCTCCAATTTGGAGTCCAAATTTTAAATTATGAAGGCTCATCTCTAACGGATTATAGACTAGCAGCATTTGTAACTCTAGACCACTGCAGGGAAATTGGGTATTACTGATGCATATGCAAGTATTTGCATTGATTAATGGTGTTGCACATGTAATCCACTGAGGATATGTGATACCACATGGGGATAAATTAAACTGACATGATCAAATAAGAGGTAGGAAAGGAGGATACCCCCTGTTACGCTATTAGCAGTCAATAGTGATTGATATAGCAAATAAATATGTTCATGAGGTTTCTCTAATTTCTTACTTATTCCCTCCGAGGAAACTCTTATCAAAATCTATTTCTTAAGCTGGGCATACATGGTAAGATCCATGCTCTATTTAGGTTCATCAGACAAGGGCCAAAAGGGGATGATCAGGTCGTTTGGCTCCCAGACCAACAACTGAATCATAACTGGGGGCTGTGGAGACCTGTAAAGAGAATATTGTATCAATGTGGTACTTGCCAAATTGGATATTCAGAACTGCCCGATCAATATCTGGCGAATTTGCAGCCGTATATAAATTGGGTGGGACTTCCCAAGGTCATACATTGAGAAATAAGCTGCTGACATGGCCTGGAGGAGGCGTTTGTATTGGGGTGTATGGCCATCTTAATGTGGACAACACTATCTTTAGTCAAACTCCATATTTGAAGGACCTTATGTGTGTAATCTTACAATTATCAAACTACAACACCCAGGGGCAAATTCACTAAGCGCCGAAGCGCCTAACGCTAGCGTCAATTTGCTAGCGTTGGGCATTTTCGTTACTTCGCAAATTCACTAACGAACGCTGGCGTACATTCGCTAGTGTTACTTCGCACCCTTACGCCTGGCGAATTTCCGCTACGGACGTAACTACGCAAATTCACTAACGAGCGCATTGTACTGAACGCTACCTTTTACGCTAGACTTCCTTCGCCACCTCAGACCAGGCGAAGCGCAATAGAGTAGATAGTGATTGCTTCAAAAAAAGTTCAAATTTTTTCTAAGTCCCAAAAAACGCTGGCGTTTTTTCTATATTATGGGTGATAGGCTGAAAAAGATCGAAAACATTTTTGGGGCTCCCCTCCTTCCCCCCTACATTTCCTAACTCATGGCAACTTAACTATACAGTGGGCACATGTGTAGGGCAAAATAAAAATTTTATTTCATGTTTTGAAGGTTTCCCAGGCATTTGTAGTGATTCTACGTATTCCTCCATTGAGATTTGAATTTGGCGCCGTATTCAAATTAACCATCGCTAGCGTAACTTCGCTTCGCTTAGCGAATCAACGCTAGTGCAACTTCGCAGCCTTACGCTACCCCTGTGCGCAATTTCGGATTTTAGTGAATTCGCGGATCGCTGGCGAAACGCCTGGCGAAGTGTGGCGAAGTGCGGCGAAGTTGCACCTGGCGCAACTACGGATCTTAGTGAATTTCCCACCCAGAATCACCATGCCATAAGTGCCAAAGCCCTGACATTTTCCCCAGAACACCTCTTTTCTATGTTCTCCAGGTTGTTAGAGATAGTAGAGACTGTGACTATTTTGCATTTATGCAACATCACCAAGAATATTTAAAACTGCAGTTATAAGATGTTCTGATGCTCTTACTACACACAAGTGGGTTTAACCAAATGACCAATTTAATGTCATTATACCCTATAAATAAAGTTGGTTAGAATGGGCACCAAAAACATAACACTCATATGCCAATAATCCCCCCATACAAGTTGCATATAGCAGCTTTGATAGGCTTGTTCCCCCATAGCTTTGTTGCCATAAACGATTGATAAACGCTCGAGCACTAAAGCTTTTCCCATCTAGACACATTTCTAAATCCAATAGAAGTTAAATATTTGATTTAGATGCTCAGCTATGTAACCCTACTTGGCAATAACAATGCCTTTCATGAAAATACATTTATAAATGCACGAAAATGAACCAATACATCAGCGTTTCTGGCAAGTCTTCAATATTTCATCCATAATTTAATAGTGTAACAAATCATTTCCCTTGCACACTTATATAATAACAATTCTCCACTGAAAATTAAATCTTCCAGTTCAACACAATTTAAAACAAATGCTAATATAACTAAACCTGTGAGAGATAATTCATCCTTAAAGTATAAATGAAACTGTCACCGTGAGATCAACTCCCGGCTGGAGAAAAGAAAAAAAGACGAAGGTCCTGACTAGAGAGAGTTAGAAGAATATAGAAGGCGTGATGCAGCTACGTCACATTCGGGAATTTGCCAAAATAGTTGTCCCGTGTCACAAAACAAAAAATAGCTGCTTTTAGAGGGGATATTTAAATTGCATGTCTTTTTACATTGTGTAGTATTTGAACCCAATATACTAGGTTGGGCTTTGTTAATGCAACAGATGGGAGATGTCTGCAGATACTTCAGATGATGGCAACCTTCTTCGTGATACATTTTTTATGGACATGTGAAGAAATACTTAGCATGTTAATATAGGCGACTTAGTATTGGTGTTACAGGTGGGCGTGCTTATTGTCTGATATTCTTGGAGAGGGCTATATAATAAATAGCAGTGGGCATCCTCTCGTGTTCAAGCTTGACCCATTAAAATACAGCTGGAGCCCTCAAGATCTTGCCTTTAGCCATTGATGGGATGTGTTGAGTCATATTTTTTACACAGCTGAATTTACTGTAGCAGTGGAGATGAAGGTGATGCTTTTTATTGCATGGCCTCCTATAATATTACATTCCAAAGAGCCTACACAAACACGATAAAAGCATATCCTATAAAATTCACATGCAACATCTAAACATTAACCACCACATGTAATAGAAGGCGCTAAGTTTGCCCAGGTGCAGTAACTCATAGCAACCTGGGCAAACCCATAGCAAAAGATATTTGCTTTTAAACAGGTGGCCAGTAAATGCTACCTGCTGATTGGCTGCTATGGGTTACTGCTCCTGGACAAACTAAGTGCCTTTTATTACATAACCCCATTAATCTAAATAAACGTTACAATTATGATCTTTCCCGGAAAAAGATCTATCAATACACACGTATAGAGCTGAATCGTCCGATGTACAGGTAGAAACAATAGAATTGTACCTGTATATAACAATTCAGCACTAACAATGGCTGATGTTCGGGTGCCTTCAAAGGAGCCTGATCAAAATTTGCCAGCCAGCCCTATCGACGAGCCGATCGATATCCAAGTCTTCTGCTGATATCTTTCATCTCGTCTCCCACCATACACGCACTGAATATCGTATTGTATAAAAAAAAAATTTTGTACAATATTATTGGTGCATCTACGGCCACCTTAATAAGGGACGTATAGGTGACCATTGAAAGAACTATTTACAAGGAGCAATAAATCATAATGAAGCACCTTAATCACTAAAAAGTCTCTCTGGTCCATGTGCTCAAGCCTTATACCCTTTGCAGCCTAAACTCTGTCTTGTTCTTTTGGACAAGCGTGTACAAGACTCAATGGAACGTCTTGGGTTAGTTGCAGCACCCTTGACCCTTGCATATTGGAAAGAACACAAGAAACACAAAGCCTTACTTATTAAATCAAGTTTAAAAAAAGGAAATCAAAACCAAAATGCATTTTGCATTCATGATTAAATTCCAGAGGCGCTTTTTTAGTTTAGACCTATTCGAAGTGTGACTACTGACCAGGATTTGTAAGGAGTGATGTTGCAAGAGCTTTTACATGTTCCCAGAATTTACACCATTTTTTTTTTTTTACGGCCCATTCGATCAAACTGTGTTTTTTCTTTCCCGGAATTTATGCTGTTTTGACGGGGTCCCTTGGGAAACATAAAATCTGAGTTCTTGTAAAATTTTATAAAATTCTGTAATTCTGTAAAATTCTAAATATACAATTATTTTCCTATTGCATGGTTTTCCTATAAAAATGCATTTCACGTCTATTCCGAGAGGCACAAAATGCGTCAGATGTTTCAACAGCGGTTTCACTGATTCAAAGTGTGACTACTGACCAGGGTGGTGTAGCAAGGCCCTGCTACAAGGGTGTCTATTTTAGAGCTGGCCCGATCTGAAGAGCAGAAAGAAATTCTCTACCTGCCGCTCATTGTTAACAGGTAATAAATTGTTTCATGCCCTCGTTGGCTGCTAACTGAAACCAGGAAAAATTTTGCCGTGGACCTACTGTCACCCAAAACATATGTGACAAGCAAAATTACGGTGATCTTATTGCATAAACACTTACAGATGCGGGAAGGTAGGGCGGCATGTGGTTAGCCTGCTCTCACTTGCATCGCTAATGCCGAGAACTTTGCATAAGTATGGAGAAATTGTACATCAAGCACTGATTGCAAACACAACCGGCTTACTGTGCAGCATATGCTAACGGTTTGGGGAAAAGTACATGCAAATCTAATCAGTGCCTTTTATCATTATATGCATGCTCGAATCTTATCTAAGGAATAAAGCGAGACATGAAAAGCATTTAACCAGCCAAAGTCAACAGCAGAACAAGTTCAGTTTTGGGTTAATAGAGAACATGCTCGGAGATCATTTGTTCTCACCTTATCTGGTTATGTGCAAAGTTACCAATTGTACAGTACAGATAATGGAACAACTGGAGAGATTTGTTTCCTACAGACAGCCCCAGGAGAAAGTGGGGGGTGTACAAAACTAGTTTTTTAATATAAATCTAACATTTAGAAGGTTAAAGGGATACTGTCATGAGAAAAAAAAATGTTTTTCAAAATGAATCACCTAATAGTGCTGCTCCAGCAGAATTCTGCACTGAAATCCATTTCTCAAAAGAGCAAACAGATTTTTTTATATTCAATTTTGAAATCTGACATTGGGCTAGACATATTGTCAATTTCCAAGCTGCCCCAAGTCATGTGACTTGTGCTCTGATAAACTTCAATCACGCTTTACTGCAAATTGGAGTGATATCACCCCCCCTCTCTTCTCCCCCCCAGCAGCCAAACAAAAGAACAATGGGAAGGTAACCAGATAACAGCTCCCTAACACAAGGTAACAGCTCCCTGGTAGATCTAAGAACAGTACTAAGGAAAGGCACACTGGCACACAAGCTGTGAATGCAGGTGAACACCTTGCAAAGTTTTATTACCGGAAGTGCAACGTTTCGGGGCAAGCCCCTTTGTCAAGCAAAGCTTGACAAAGGGGCTTGCCCCGAAACGTTGCACTTCCGGTAATAAAACTTTTTCCGGTAATAAAACTTTTCTTAGTATCAGATTTGAGGTTGCCGGTTACCTCTATCACTGTGCACCAAGGAAGTTGGAATTATCTACACAGACAGGTGTGCGTGAGCAATTACTACTTTGTATAGATCTAAGAACAGCACTCAATAGTAAAACCCATGTCCCACTGAGACACATTCAGTAACATTGAGAAGGAAAAACAGCAGCCTGCCAGAAAGCATTTCTCTCCTGAAGTGCAGGCACAAGTCACATGACATGGGGCAGCTGGGAAATTGACAATATGTCTAGCCCCATGTCAGATTTCAAAATTGAATATAAAAAAATCTGTTTGCTCTTTTGAAAAATGGATTTCAGTGCAGAATTCTGCTGGAGCAGCACTATTAACTGATTCATTTTGAAAAAAAAATTTTTTCTCATGACAGTATCCCTTTAAGATGTTTTAGAACTACAGATCTCAGCATCTCTTATAAAGATGGAGTTCTATTTTGCAACGAGGCAGTCGTTTCTTGAACAAGCATACTTAATATCAAAGGCTACCGTGATTCTACAGATATGGGATCTGTTGCCAAGAATGTTTGGGACCTGAGGCTTTCCAGATAAAAGGACTTTCTGTAATTTGGATCACTATGCATTAAGTCTGCTTAAAACCATTTAAACATTAAATAAACCCAGTAGGATTATTTATTACTTAGTTGGGATCAAGTACAAGGTACTGTTTTATTATAACAGAGAAAAGGGAATACATTTTTAAAGATGTGAATTCCTTGATTATAATGGGTGTCTAAGGGATATGGCCTTCCCACAATAAATAACTTTCTGGATAAAGGGTTTCTGGATATCTGATCTCAACCCTGGGGATATTAGTATACGTGTATGGCACCTGTTATCCAGAATGCTCATAAACGGAAGTTTTCCAGATAACATATCTTTCTGTAATGCCTTAAGTCTCCTAGAAAATCATGTAAACATTAAATAAACCCAATAGGCGGGTTTTGCTTCCAATAAGGATTAATTATATCTTAGTTGGGATCAAGTACAAGGTACTGTTTTATTATTATAGGGAAAAAAGTAAATGTTTTTTAAACATTTGGATTATTATGATAAAATAGAGTCTATGGGAAATGGTCAGTTTGTGATTTGGAGCTTTCTGGATAATGGATCCCATACCTGTATATCTTTTATATATGGGAGTGTATAAGTAGTTATATGAGTGTAAATATGTGCACTGGGGTTCATTTGGAGGGGTTGAACTAGATTGACTTTTTCAGCCCAAATAAACTAAGTTTGTATAGGGCTTTATTTCTACCCCAAAAAGCTATTTGATGTTGTTGGCTGCTTTAGTAGGGGCTAATTAGCTTATAATGCAGAGGAACACATAATTTAATATATTGTTCTATCATTTCTAGCCACGAAGGCACAGACTTCTGGGCAATTAAACGCAGAACAGTTCCACTGTCAGGCTGATATGATCAAGGCAGTCTCCCTTTCAAACTGAAGAAAATCTTGGCGTTTTAACTGAACATCACAGTTGCTTTAATGTGCTGGTTGCGAGGAGAGGAGCTCTATTCCATCCCAGCACTTGACAGAGCGAGATCGCAGAGCTGTCATATGTTCTTGCTCTACATCTCCTACTCAACAGAGTTGACTGAAAGAAGCTGAATTCCCAAGGCGGCAGGAGCAGTAGCTTCATTTTATTGTTCTGCAACTTTGATGTAACTGGCAAAGGTTGAGGTTATGGAATTAGAGGGGAGGAAGAACAGACTGAAGAAGAAAGAGCATCTCCTAGGAGGTTGGTGCCTCGGCGGCTAATAGATATGCCCTATTTGTCTAGCGCAGGCATCCGTAACAATTAGTTTAGTCTTTTAGAAAACTCTTATCTGAATATACTTGGCATGAGTTATATAGGGTTTACTTATAAAAAATATAAACTCAATGTGTTAGATTTAACAGCACTGCTATTCTAATTCTGAATTTGTTATACAGTATATATTTTACCAAAAATACCAAAAATAGCATTTTTTTAAAAATGAAAAAAATGTCTATACAGTAGAGCAGTGGTCCCCAACCAGTAGCTTGTGAGCAACATCTTGCTCTCCAACCCCTTGGATGTTGCTTCCAGTGGCCTCAAAGCAGGAGCTTATTTTTGAATTCCAGGCTTGGAGGCAAGTTTTGGTTGTATAAAAACCAGGTGCACTGCCAAACACAGCCTCAATGTAGGTTGATAATCCACATAGGGGCTACTAAATGGCCAATCACAGCACTTATTTGGCACCCCAAGAACAATTTTTCATGCTAATGTTGCTCCCCAACTCCTTTTTACTTCTGAATGTTGCTCACGAGTTCAAAAGGTTGGGGATCCCTGCAGTAGAGCATAGATTTTACAACCGCCATATTTTACTTTTCCCAGATTTGACTCCGTTTTGCAGCGGCCCTATTCAGGCACTCTTTTTCTTGCCCCAGATAAAGGGCCCTATTCACTGTATAAAAAGAGTGAAGCATTACCAGTGATATTAACCAGAGCAACCAATCAGCAATTGGATTTCAACAGTAAAGCTGGCCATAAACGCTGAGAAAATATCGTACAAAACTAATTTTCATATAATATTCGTTGCGTGTATGGTGGGAAACAAGCCGACCGATATCGGCTGAAGACTTGGATATCGGTCGGCTCGTCGATCAGACTGGACGGAAAATTTTGATTGGGTGCAACATCGTCCCATTGTTAGTGCTGAATCGTCAGATACAGGTAGAATTCTATTGTTTCTATCTGTATATCTGACTATTCAGCTCTACACGTGTGTATTGAAAAGAAAGATCCTTCTTGGAAACATCTTTTCGAAGAAACAAAAGCAAAGATCTGATCTGGTTGCTATGACCAACATCGCCGGAAATGTTTCACTCCACTTTTTACACACCATGATAAATAGACCCCGTAATGGTTTTGCAGGATTACGCAGTTTTGACATGATTCCCTGGAAAACATAAAATCTGGGTTCTACTGTTTTCAGTTCTAGTATTGTTGTTAGATATAAAGTAGAACCTGAAGTTACATCCCCAGATTTTAAGTGTTCCGGGAATCGACACAGTTTTGTTGCCGCCTAATCTAGCCGAGCTGCATTTTTTCTTTCCCAAATTTAACGGAACTTACACCACTTTGACGGGGAAACCTGAAATATGGGTTCTACTATATAGAGTTTTAAATGTACAGGTATAGGATCCCTTATCCGGAAACCCGATATCCAGAAAGCTCCGAATTACGGAATGGCTGTCTCCCATAGACTCCATTTTATCCAAATAATCCAAATTTTTAAAAATGATTTCCTTTTTCTCTGTAATAATAAAACAGTAGCTTGTACTTGATCCAAACTAAGATATAATTAATCCTTATTGGAAGAAAAACCAGCCTATTGGGTGTATTTAATGTTTAAATTAATTTCTAGTAGACTTAAGGCATGAAGACCCAAATTATGGAAAGATCCGGTATCCGGAAAACCCCAGGTCCCGAGCATTCTGGATAACAGGTCCCATACCTGTACAATTATTTTCCTATTGCATGGTTTTCCCTATATTATATAAAGTGTTACTGTCTTTCTTTGCATATAGTGTCTGGCACAAGGCTTTCATTGTTCATGTCTTGAACCTTTTTCTCGCCTCACATATCTAGTGTGATAGCTGCTTAACTTTATGACTGATCATTTTAAGGGTTCAGAATCATAAAGTGATGTAAATAATGGGTTTCAGAATATATAACCATCGTGGACAGACGGATGTGTTATATGGACGGCTAAAATATCAAGAGTATTGGCTGACAAAATCTCATCTCAGGAAGATGAATCCAGTTGTCTCCATTCAAGACCATCACTACCATTTTTCCCCAAAACGACTACTGTAATTTTTGATAACGTCCGTTTCAATGGAAACAGATTAAAAGAGAGTAGAATGTTCTCCTCCACAAAAATCATATCATTTGATGGACTGCAACAAGGAAGACAGATATATTATAGTACGTACGTCTGGGTCATTTACCAATCTACGTGGTTAGGGACTTCCCTTAAGGGCCACAGTACCGGTAAAACCGCTATTACAGGAGGAAATAATATTCCTGTAGATCAGAATTTTAAATTAGAAATTAATTCTGAAGGGGAACTTGGAATGAGAACATAAAAGAAGAAGAGAACATTAAAATAAAGTGAAAATGAAACAATTTTCTTTGTGGAGACAACTGGGTGATGAATCGACCAATTACAAGGAGTAATTATTCAGATGTAATGAAAGGATGGACAAAAGATGCTGCTCTTCGTTGTACGTGAAAGTGCAGGATTTCGAAAATGATGCAACAAGAAGCAGAAGGCAAATTTAAAGATGACATTTTGACAGACGCAATGGGAAGGTGGGTACCTTGGGCTGGTTAAAGGACGATATAGTGAACTCAATAACATTCCGTTATTTTTAGCAGTCTGCTTCTTTGAAGCCCCATCACAATAATAATAAAGACTAAGGAACTATCAACTGCATTTGTGTGTTTCCTGCTATATGGCTGCTATATGGCTAGTCCAATTCCTCATTGGCTAATCTTTTTACCAGTCAATATTGACACTTTAACCTACAGACCACAGTTAGTGTGTGCCAGATGCTTAGTGCCAACTGCCAAGACACAGAAAGGTAAGGGTAGTGGAACACATGGCTCTTTGTTGCCCATGGGGACGCCACGTGATTGTGTTTGCGGACACTTTGTTTAACCAGATGGCAAAGCTAAAAGTGGCTATACACGGGCCAATAAAAGCTGCCAAGTCGGCCAAGCTCATCGGGCATTGTATGGGGACCTCCGACGGGCTTCCCCAATCAATATCGAGCAGGTTTAAAAATCCTGTCAGATCGAGAAACGCATCGATTCGTTGATACGGTCCTCGCTACCTTCCTGGTATTGCAATTCAATCATTGGGCCCTAGGCCCATTATTGAATCAGCCCAATATCGGTATAAGGTGGTCTTATCGGGCCAAGATCTGCTTGTTTTTCAACTTTGCCAAATGAGCAGATCTGCCCATTTATGGCTAATGTTCCCTTATTTCAGCACTCCATGTATTTAGCTCCAGCATTGAACATAACTGTTAATAATAGTAAATAAATCCACTCTTTAAACGTGTAGAGCTTAACGTGATATTTAAAATGTGTAAAAGATGACGGTATAATATTAGGAAATATCTTCTGGCCTCCTGTAGCCTGAATGTTTCCAAGCTTATGTTTTCTCCTTTAACCGCACTTCTATTAAGCATAAACATGTTTTTTCAATGTGCAAAAGCAAACAATGAATAAATACATTGTTATCTTTACTGGGGGAAAAGGTGAGCCCTTTTGGCACTGTTTGTTAGGAAGGCCTCTTGGGTTTAATAAATATTATAGTTAAAACACTAAAGGTCTCAAAGGCTACTGCTGACAACCTCAACTCGTCCAAGTCGTATCCACTTTTCTTTTCTTAGGGTCAACCTTCTGCATTGATTAGCTTTAAAATAAACCCAAATTGCATGTTTCTGCTTCCTAACAAGCATACTTGGCTTTATGATGGCTTAACTCTGGGCTTTTCTGCTATTGAAGCGCTGCTCTGTGCCATCGTTTATGCAGAAAGAAAGTCCATTTTAAGTTTGCCATAACCGAGACAATCGGTGATTAATTTCAGCACAACACGGAACAAACAAACCTTTAGTGCACTGTGATTGGTCCGTGAAGTTTAAGCCTGTCAATAGATTTCCAGCTTGCAAACAACGTAAACTGTTTGCCAAATATAAGGACCTGCTTCAATAATAGAAGTACAGTAACTCAGAGCAAGGTCTTGATCAGGGAATGACCAGAATCAGATCATTATGTTATGGCTTGCTGTGATGTCATGACGCACATTGAGAGTAGGGATGTCCAAAGGACTCCGGCATCTAGTAAATCATTAGGACATCAAAGGACGTCTCCAGTATAAATCATAAAAATGACTAAGCTACCCTAATATATATTTAAAAGTAGTAGATTAACTTCTATTAAATAGGGGAAATTACCCCATAGGATGTTAAATGTATTTACATTATTCTGGCAGATCAGAGGTTAGGCTTCGGTTTATGGAATGTTTTAATCTAAAACATGGTGAGCTTCCTAGCTGGAGGGCTTATTATAAAGGAAAAATGATGGGTACATGAAGTCTACTCTAATAGGAAAAAGCTTGCCTAAGTCCATAAGCACAGCTACAGGCATACAGTATATGAACACAACATAAAGGAGGGCATTCAGCTGCTTTATTCAAGCTTTGGTGTTACATGTGAATTTAATCAGAAAATATTATATCCTGATACTATTGATAATCGGGCTTATTCCTCCCAAAAAAATATTTTTGTGGTATTCCATAGGTGGCAGACCCAATGCAGAACTCCATGCACTAATAGTATACCTCCGAAGTGACATTCTTTTTGCAGGGCCGTCCCATACCGTGGACCCAAGATCAGTAGGGTTTACATGGAAGTAGGTGGAGCCTAGAGCAGATATGGAATATGGTTGGGAAGTAAATGGAGTAGCCCAGGTGGATTGTGATGGCACTGACCCAGACTCTTACTACAGGTATGGGTCTTTTTATTCAGAATGCTTGGGACATGGGATTTTTGGGATTTTTAGGATAATGGATTTTTCTGTAATTTGGATCTCCATACCTTAAGTCTACTAGAAAATCATGGAGACATTAAATAAACCCAATAGGTTGTTTTTGCTTCAAATAAGATTAGATTAATTATATCCTAGTGTGAGACCAAGTACAAGTTACTGTTATCACATAGAAGAAGGAAATAATTTTTGAAAATTTGGATTATTTGGCAAAGTCTATGGGAGCTTTTCCATAATTTGGAGCTTTCTGGATAACTGGTTCCCATACCTCTACTGGAAATTCACTGTAGCTGAAAGTGCTCACACTCTGTATCCAATAATTCAATTTTAGAACTCAGGTTCCTTCCGATATGCTAGTAACAGAAGCTTTAATGTGTTTAGTAACACATGCGCAGGACATTCAGGTACTTTAAACATTCACGATAGATAGAGATAGATAGATAGATAGATAGATAGATAGATAGATAGATAGATAGATAGATAGATAGATAGATAGAGAGATGATAGATAGATGATAGATAGATAAACAGATAGATAGATAGATATATAGATAGATAGAAAAATGATATATAGATAGATAGATAGAAAAATGATAGATAGATAGATAGAAAGATAGATAGATTAATAGATAGAGAGATGATAGATAGATGATAGATAGATAGATAGATAAATGATAGATAGAATACCAGCTTATAAATGATTGATTTCTCTCCAAAAGACAACCAGCAAAACCGCAATACAAGAAATAAAAAGGCAAACTGCTTTGGAAAATGAGTGATTTCTGGTTGTAAATGCAATTTAGTATGTTAAAAACCAAAGCAACTCTCATTTCATCTCATTAACACCAGAGAAAAGTAAACTTGCCTGGACTTAGGCAGTTGACAAAAAAGGAGAAAAAAGTGAAAACCTTCATAACGTATAATGCACATTTCTTATACAGTAGAGAAGCCCAATCATATCCTTACTCCCTCCATCACTTGTCACAACACATTTATATTCTGGAAAATGCAAATAACCCAGAAGAGGCATATGCAGAAGAAGGTGATACCAGTTAATGACTTAGCAGTGGTTAGGGATTACAGACACTACTGAGCAGTTGGACAGAAGGATGGACGGTTGAGGATCGTTGGAATCAGACCATTGCATGGAATGTTTTTGGACTGTGGCTTGAAAGTGAACATCCCCCTTTACCTACTGCAGGTATCTGGGAGTTGTAGTTCCACAGCTGGGAGGCTTCAAATTGGACAGTATTTTATCCGTGCAGCTAGGAGGTAGTGGCACATGTGTGTTAAACCTCTGGGTGTTTCAGGCCCTGGTTGAATGAATCGGGATGAAAATAACAGTCTCAAAGCAAAGAGGCAATGGTGTGGAAGAGTGCAGACAATAGCAGCGGCACAACAGAGGGAAACATCAGAAAGGCTTTAGCGCTGACCTCTGGTTAATTCCTGGGATCAAAACATCATGAGTCACGGAGCTGAAGGAGCACGTTCTTTCTTACTAACTCATCATCCACCTGCGCCCACAGTCACACGCAATACACTCACTGCTCCACTCAAGCCCTTATGGGACGAGCACAGAAGAATGAACACTTTCACTCTCAATACAATGGATACATGGGATTTGGATTTAATTTGCCACCAAGGACTGGGCCAACAAATCTCTTTAGCAAGAGTCCTGTTAGAGAACAATCCCTGAGTAATATAATGGTGTCACCAGAGACATCAGCAGGAGCCATACAATAGAATGTCTGTTGTCTACAATAATCAGTGGCACATTGTCTAGAGATAACCAGGGGAAAAACAGAAACCAAGCCTAAATCTCAATTCAGTGGCATAACTAGATTTTTACTAGATGCTACTTAATGTTAGTAGATGTTACTGGCTGCTACTAGACGTTACTAGATGCAACTAGATGTTACTAGATGTTACTAGATGCTACTAGATGTTACTAGATGCAACTAGATGTTACTAGATGTTACTAGATGCTACTAGATGTTACTAGATGCAACTAGATGCAACTAGATGTTACTAGATGCTACTAGATGCTACTAGATGCTACTAGATGTCAGGGCCCCCAACATTTCCAGAGATTGCCCTGTTTTACCAATAAATGTTGAAATTGCTTATTATTTGGGCCTCATAGGGCCCCCTACAGCCACAGGTCTGTTTCCTCTATCGTTATGTTCCTGCCTCCATTTCTCAATCTGCATCAGACTGTCCCTGCAGCCATTTTTCTAATTTGAAGCAGGTCAATCCCTAACAGTGATATCAGAGAAGGCAGGACCGGGGACAAAGACATGGGCAACTTTCACAGATAGTAGCCCCTACTGTAGAGCTAAGGATACTTGCACCCCATCCTGCCTAACCAATGACTTTTGGGTCAACCTGCTCACCATAAAAATGGAATAACAAATATAGTACAACCTGATTTCTTTGGTTAACATTACATTTGGTTCCTGGTCAATAGGAACGCCCACACAGAGACTAATGTTTAGTTTTTATTGAAATTAATGGGTTTAAAGAAATGACCCTTTAGAGATGAACTGTTAACGCCCAACGGGGAGAAAGTCCTCTCCTGCACATTCCAAGTCAGTGTTGGCAACGTCCATCTGTTTATGCTCCACATGTCTCAAAGACAGGTACAATAAAAAAAGCAATTAAAACAATTCCTGTCTTTTTTAAGTGCTCAGTAAAAAATAATAATTCAAGAATTCTGTATAATTCAAAACCTGTTAAAATGAACCTCACCCACTGAGAACTCATGCCCCTGAAGATCAGTGATGCTTGCCCAGGAAAACCTCTAAATACATTCTATGCACTATAATGGGTTTTAGAGAATAAAATTAATCTTAAAAACAGGACCTTTGGTACTACAGGAGATTATATTTAGCAAACAATTTCCAACAGCATATTTAGGGATTTAAATCCATTGCCTGGAGTTAGTGAGATAAAGGACATATAGCTTCTGACATACAAATCTATTGCAGGTAGACAAGACACTCTGAATGGCTAGATTGCAGGTCAACGACGCTCACTTGGAGTATCCGGATAATAACGACGGAGCCTAAAAAGGCCCCTTTGCAGCCAGAGTAGTTAAATCCAAATGTGCTTCCAGTACACGTGGTATCAACGGGTCTCCTGCAAATAGTATCATTCACAGCCTGGGGAATCAATGTTTCCAGCAGAAAAGGCTAATTACAATGCAGGAGAAGTAATTTACGCCAACTGCCTGTAATTAAGCATGCTACCTCTCCTAGTGCAACTCCTTTAATGTACAGGGAAATCTGCACTACCATAGCACACCTGAGTCTCTCTTTATGCACAGCCCATTAACAATCATGAAATGCTTTCCTTAAAGGTATTTTTCCGTACATGTCATAAGAGTCAGGCTAATTCTCTACATCTAACTGGAATGAGCATTAACCTTTGGTTTTATTTAAAAAAAAAAAAAAAATAATAATTAAAATAGGATCCCACAATGTCTGAGCTTTGGCCACGTCCTTTTCTCTCCAACTCAAGTTGGTCCAATTAATCATCCCTAATAATACTGAATCTTACTTATGTCAAGGACACCAAAATGTCTGACCATTTTGGGGTCCTTGATCACCGATAAGTAGGAACACCCACACCTGAGTGTCTCTTTATGCACAGCCCATTAACAATCATTAACTGCTTTCCTTAAAGGTGTTTTCCTTATATACCATAAGAGTCAGGCTAATTCTCTACATCTTATTTAAATGAGCTTTAACCTTATTAAAAAAAAAAAAAAAAAAGGAACCCAAAAATGTTTGCAATTTGGCCAGCTCTTTCTCCCTACGACTCAAGTTGTTCTAAATAATCAGCTCCAATAATCCCTATTCTTACTTATGTCAAAGGAGGTTGTAATGCCCTGTCTACAGACGAGATTTTCACTATAGGAACTCAGATCTACATATCATCGACTGCCCCTTAATATTACAGAGGTCAAACTTGTGTTAGTAAATGGACTGCATGAAAAGAGATTTTACTCTCAGCACACGTCACCTCCACAGTTAGATGTTCTCCAACTTAAGGAAAATACAGTGCCTCCCATTACTGTTTTAAGACCAGGCCTTCATTCTACATAGACAACACTCAGTCATCAATCCCATCTGCCTCACCTACTTTCTAGTGAAAACTGCCCTTTTTGGATTCTGGGGTATGACCTGCTGCCTGTAGCAAAGTGGTATTCCCTAGCCAGATTTAACAGCTTTGTATCAAAACTGAACAGAGACAAAATAGAACAGAGACAAAATAGAACAGAGACAAAAGACAAGAGACAAAAGACAAGAGACAAAAGACAACAGAGAGAGTTAAATGGGAAATGTGAATTTTGAAGCAAAGCTGGTGCTTTATTTACACAAGACAAGGTTAAAAAGGAGTAAGAGGTGACAGTTATGGGCCAAGCAGAACTGCCAGTTGGGTAGAGCCCACTTTAATTGTTTGAAATGAACTGCATAAAAGCAGAACAAACAGCACAGGAGTATAAATGTATCCCGGAAAAATCTAACAATGACAAATAACTGACCTTATTATGGCACAATGATTAATACAAGTATGAAAATGATTTATCTAAGCAGCTAATACAAAATATTAGTGTTTACTTTATGGCTACAACTGGGCAGAACAAGAGCAATAAACGAAATCTTTGAATTTCCAGGCGCTGTCAAGCCCAGACAGTAACCATTTTTCTTCTTTTAGTAACAATGCAATTTGTCTGAGAACCTTTAACCTCCGACTGAACAGTCTCGGGCCTGTTTCACATCCTCCTGCATCTCCCGGTTTGCAGCACTATATAATGAGATCTAATCAACTAATTAAACTAGAAGGCGAGATACACAGAGTAAAGAACAGAGAAGTGCCAGATGTATGGCTAACAGGCAATGGTGTAAATGAATCAAGTTAGAAGTCAAGGTTTATAGCCATAGACAATCAGGAAAAAAGGCATTGAAATAGGATTGGTTGTGTCAGGATATATTCACTGTGTTTGTACTATATGAGGGTGTTTAGCTAAAGAACAGTACAAATCAAAGCTATAAATCAATGGTATCCTCCTGAAACACAAGAACGAGACAGATTTAGGTAGAGGCAAGTCCATAGCTGCAACAATGACATTTGTACGATATCCCAGTCAGCCTAACTCTTGTGAGATTAAATATAATCTCCAACAGTCATCCTGGTCCAGGTTCATCAATTCCACTTACTGTATATCAGGTGAATAGACAATTCACTAGTTTCCATAATGTTGCGCAAAAGGCACAGCGTGTAACGTTTCCTATTACAGTGACGTCCAACTTTTTCTTATGTTTCTCATTTGACATGGAACATATTTGGTCAAATTATATTCAATTACAGCGAGAAGATGATGTCAATTCAGTGACTCATTGACCCTTTCCCATAAAATATTGAGTAATAAAATCAGAGGAATAACAGGAAGAAAATCTCAAATGATCAGAAAAGGCACTTTTCGTGAGAACTTCACACCAATAAGAGTTTTATATTGACGATATGAGTACCGCGATGATTAGCATTGTGATAAAATCTGTAAAATGTAGGGGCTCCCTGTAAAGTGATCGTTCAACATCTAGAACAGTGATCCCCAACCAGTGGCCCGTAAGCAACATGTTCCTCTCCAACCCCTTGGATGTTGCTCCCAGTGGCCTCAAAGCAGGTGCTTATTTTTGAATTCCAGGCTTGGAGGCAAGTTTTGGTTGTATAAAAACAGTGTCTCCTGTAGGCTCTTGTGCTGCTCCCCAACGCTTTTTTTATTTGAATGTGGCTCAAGGGTAAAAAAAAAGTTGGGGACCCATGATCTAGACCATCTGTATATTCTACCCAGGTTCTCCATAAGAGACTAAACAGACACTAGAACAATTAGAGGAGAATGATGGGAGACAACGGAAGATAGAATGCTGGAAGTGATGCTTTATGGTGCTGTTGTGTATCACTGAAAAGCAGCACATAGACTACAGAATCAATGAACTTAACTCAAATGACCATAATTGAATTGACACGTCTGTGTTTCCTGGTAAAGGAGGATACTTACTTGAAAATAAAGCCTTGGCCAATGAAAAAGAATGTTATTCTAAGCAATTTCCAATTTACATGCTTTGTCATTTTTCAGTAGTTTTAAAGTAATTTGCAAAGGAAGTCAATGCAATTTTTCTGTCCCTTGCAACAATGTAGCAAAATTCAGTCTTGCATGATTTTTCACAGCTGACTTCTGTGACATTGTTTCAAATGCTAGACCGACCAGGAAACTCAATATAAATGGACACATGGGTACTGCATATAATAGCTGTTAAAATACCAAATAACTAGAAAACCGAATAATATGGAGAATTAACACATATAGAAAAGTTACTTGGAATTGCAATTTGTTTCCCTGGATAAAGTTTTATGTTTGGGTTTACATGCCCTTTAAGCTTACAGTAAAAATATAAAGGTATGGGGCCTGTTATCCAGAATCCTCGGGAGCAGGAGTATTCTGGATAAGGGATAATTCTGTAATTTGGATCTACATACAGTGGTGTGAAAAACTATTTGCCCCCTTCCTGATTTCTTATTCTTTTGCATGTTTGTCACACAAAATGTTTCTGATCATCAAACACATTTAACTATTAGTCAAAGATAACACAAGTAAACACAAAATGCAGTTTTTAAATGAGGGTTTTTATTATTTAGGGAGAAAAGAAATCCAAACCTGTGTGAAAAAGTAATTGCCCCTTGAACCTAATAACTGGTTGGGCCACCCTTAGCAGCAATAACTGCAATCAAGCGTTTGCGATAACTTGCAACGAGTCTTTTACAGCGCTCTGGAGGAATTTTGGCCCACTCATCTTTGCAGAATTGTTGTAATTCAGCTTTATTTGAGGGTTTTCTAGCATGAACTGCCTTTTTAAGGTCATGCCACATCTCAATAGGATTCAGGTCAGGACTTTGACTAGGCCACTCCAAAGTCTTCATTTTGTTTTTCTTCAGCCATTCAGAGGTGGATTTGCTGGTGTGTTTTGGGTCATTGTCCTGCTGCAGCACCCAAGATCGCTTCAGCTTGAGTTGACGAACAGATGGCCGGACATTCTCCTTCAGGATTTTTTGGTAGACAGTAGAATTCATGGTTCCATCTATCACAGCAAGTCTTCCAGGTCCTGAAGCAGCAAAACAACCCCAGACCATCACACTACCACCACCATATTTTACTGTTGGTATGATGTTCTTTTTCTGAAATGCTGTGTTACTTTTACGCCAGATGTAACGGGACGCACACCTTCCAAAAAGTTCAACTTTTGTCTCGTCGGTCCACAAGGTATTTTCCCAAAAGTCTTGGCAATCATTGAGATGTTTTTTAGCAAAATTGAAACGAGCCTTAATGTTCTTTTTGCTTAAAAGTGGTTTGCGCCTTGGAAATGTGCCATGCAGGCCGTTTTTGCCCAGTCTCTTTCTTATGGTGGAGTCGTGAACACTGACCTTAATTGAGGCAAGTGAGGCCTGCAGTTCTTTAGATGTTGTCCTGGGGTCTTTTGTGGCCTCTCGGATGAGTTGTCTCTGCGCTCTTGGGGTAATTTTGGTCAGCCGGCCACTCCTGGGAAGGTTCACCACTGTTCCATGTTTTTGCCATTTGTGGATAATGGCTCTCACTGTGGTTCGCTGGAGTCCCAAAGCTTTAGAAATGGCTTTATAACCTTTGAAATTGAACTCAGGTGTGATAAACCACAGTTAAGTTATTTTTTAACAAGGGGGGCATTCACTTTTTCACACAGGCCCATGTAGATTTGGAGTTTTTTTCTCCCTTAATAACATAAACCTTTATTTAAAAACTGCATTTTGTGTTCAATTATGTTATCTTTGACTAATAGTTAATGGTTTTTGATGAGCAGAAACATTTAAGTGTGACAAACATGCAAAAGAATAAGAAATCAGGAAGGGGGCAAATAGTTTTTCACACCACTGTACCTTATAAAAATGATATCAAATAAATAGGATTGTTTTGCCTTCAATATGGATTAATTATATCTTAGTTGGGATCAAATACAAGCTACTGTTTTATTATTAAAGAGTCATTTGTTTTTTTTTTCAATTGCTTAAAATGGAGTCTATGGGAGATGGCCTTCCCGTAATTCGGAGCTTTCTGGATAACGGTTTCTGGTTAACTGATCCATACCTGTACAGCACTTAACTACTTTGGCAAAACTGCCACGTCTACATCACCCTGTTACTGTTAAAACACATTTCCCTTAGTTCATAGTCAGCCATGGTTAAAGGGATCCTGTCATCGGAAAACATGTTTTTTTTTTTCAAAACGCATCAGTTAATAGTGCTGCTCCAGCAGAATTCTGCACTGAAATCCATTTCCCAAAAGAGCAAACAGGTTTTTTTATATTCAATTTTGAAATCTGACATGGGCTAGACATTTTGTCAATTTCCCAGCTGCCCCAAGTCATGTGACTTGTGCCTGCACTTTAGGAGAGAAATGCTTTCTGGCAGGCTGTTGTTTTTCCTTCTCAATGTAACTGAATGTGTCTCAGTGGGACATGGGTTTTTACTATTGACTGTTGTTCTTAGATCTACCAGGCAGCTGTTATCTTGTGTTAGGGAGCTGCTATCTGGTTACCTTCCCATTGTTCTTTTGTTTGGCTGCTGGGTGGGGGGAAAAGGGAGGGGGATGATATCACTCCAATTTGCAGTACAGCAGTAAAGAGTGATTGAAGTTATCAGAGCACAAGTCACATGACTTGGGGCAGCTGGGAAATTGACAACATGTCTAGCCCCATGTCAGATTTCAAAATTGAATATAAAAAATCTGTTTGCTCTTTTGAGAAATGGATTTCAGTGCAGAATTCTGCTGGAGCAGCACTATTAACTGGTTCCCTTTAAGGAGCTCATGTTCGTTTCTTAACCGATTACTGTGATTGGGTTTTCTTTGTGACCCAATCACAGTAATCGGTAAAGTACTTCATTTCGATGTGGTAGGAGGAGATTTCCATTATAATAAGGGGATTATTATTATCCCATTATTAAAAGGGGACCATGGGGTCCCACACTAATCAGAATAGGGAGCCATGCTTGGGCCCTGACCCACAGTTTGAGAATCCCTGATGTAGGCAAAGAACGCCCTATACAACTCTTCTGATTTCCCCCCTTTAGTCCCTTATTAATAAAACCTGTCCATGTGCAGAAAACAAGATGAATAGGCAAGATATCAATTTAGACACTGTAACCCAGCCACTTGGCAAACGTCATTTTCTTCCAATTCCCACAGCCCTGCTCGGAGTGTTAAATATGGAAGGAATTCTAATAAGAGTTATGCAAATCCCAGAGGGCCTCGTTTTTATTCACTTGATAAAATTCATTTCCACATTCTGCCACCGTGATTTGTTGTCTTTTTCACACCCACCTCTGTGCAATAAATCACGGCAAATTAAAAACACACAAATATCTGGTTTAAAAGGTTTGTCTTAATGGGCGCTAATAGGGTGCCATCTTTTGATGTCACCTCTGCAGTGCTGCAGATGTTTGGAAGACCCGATTGAGGTCACCGGCCGCTGTTAAAGACTCTTTAAACTCTTCAGGCCGCGTTTCACTTTCCTCATTTCCCTCAGTGGTCATTCTGTACAGGGAACATTATTTTACAGCCAGCGAAATCCGAGGAATGCACCCAAGACCCGCTTTTATTGCACTCATCACTCTTCCTTATTAGCTTGTCAGAAGCACATGGAGGGGAAAGGAATGCTTCTCAGCAAATATCAAGGGAATTCCTGAAAGTGAGAAAGTGGAGCAAGGCACCGGCTACCACTTAGCTAATTATCCTCAAGTTCTGAGATGCTGAAAAACAGCCAGTCCCTCTTATTGAGGCAGGAGAGACATTTCCTTCTCCAGTTATCTTCATTCACTACTCATTCTGTAAGCAGTCAAAGTCACCATATATACGACATGCCTACAAAGCATATGTATTCAAGTTTAAGTTGGAGTTTTTCCACTAATCAAGAAAATTACAAAGAAAAGGTGCGATCTCACATTCTTTCAAATTTGTGTTTTTCGACCTCAAATTTTTGAGAGTAATAAATGTGAATGACGAGATTCAACCATGAAAAGCTGGCAAGCTTCTGTAGGAGATGTATTTTCAACATTCGAACTACTGTATTTTATTTTTCAGGTCAAATACATGTATGGGACTTGTTATTCAGAACGCTTGGGACATGGGTCTTTCCATAATTTGTATTTCCATACCTTATATAATAAAAATTAAATAATTTAAACATGAATTCATCTCAACAGAATTGGTTTGCCGTCATTAAGGATCAATTATATCTTAGTTTGGATCAAGCACAGGATACTGATTTATTATTACTACAGGGAAAAGGGAAATCATATTTTAAAAATTTGGATTATTTGGATAAAAGGGAATCTATGGGAAATGGCCTTCCCGTTATTGGGGCTTTCAGGATAATGGGTTTCCGTATAATGGATTCCATACCTGTATTAAACTATTAAAGGGATACTGTCATGGGGAAAACATTTTTTCAAAATGAATCAGTTAATAGTGCTGCTCCAGCAGAATTCTGCACTGAAATCCGTTTCTCAAAAGATCAAACAGATTTTTTTATATTTCATTTTGAAATCTGACATGGGGCTAGACATGTTGTCAGTTTCCCAGCTGCCCCAAGTCATGTGACTTGTGCACTGATAAACTTCAATCACTCTTTACTGCTGTACTTCAAGTTGGAGTGATATCACCCCCTCCCTTCCCCTCCCCCCCAGCAGCCAAACAAAAGAACAATGGGAAGGTAACCAGATAACAGCTCCCTAACACAAGATAACAGCTGCCTGGTAGATCTAAGAACAGCACTCAATAGTAAAAACCCATGTCTCACTGAGACACATTCAGTTACATTGAGAAGGAAAAACAGCAGCCTTCCAGAAAGCATTTCTCTCCTAAGGTGCATTTCACGTGACTGGGGGCATCTGGGAAATTGACAAAATGTCTAGCCCCGTGTCAGATTTCAAAATTGAATATAAAAAAAAATCTGTTTTCTCTTTTGAGAAATGGATTTCAGTGCAGAATTCTGCTGGAGTAGCACTATTAACTGATGTGTTTTGAAAAAAAAATGTTTTCCGATGACAGGATCCCTTTAAGGGAACGATGTGACTAATTGCAATCACGTTTTTTGCGACTTAACACAATCAAGCTTTTCCCCCTTGGAAATATGCTATGAATAAAGAAAAAAAGCATAGTTACTTTGTCATGATTGATTTGCAAAAATGAGAACATTCCCTGGGAAGACATGTTTTTGCTTTTTAAGTTTGAAAATGAGATGTACAGATCTCTATCTTAAAATCAAAGGGGGTAATTTACTAAACTTCGAATGCAAAATTCCAAAAAAAGTTTAAATTTTTTTGTCCAAAATCAGACTCTTTAAAAAAAAATCACAAATTCTTTTGAATTTATTAAACCCTATTAAATTATTTTTTGATGTGCTCTGGGCTTTGTGCAATACTGCAAAGTTTTTGGAGTTTTCGGGGAAAGAAAGCATAAGAAATTGGGTGATAAATCCGTGAAAAAACGCAAAAATTTTATTTTTTGCCACAAAGCAAATTTTCAGCAAAATGTTTTAATAAATACGCGTAAAAAACCCGAGCGGATTTGATCGGAGTTTGTAGCAGAAAATGAAGAGATAAAATCAGACTTTGATAAATAATTACTTGATAAATAAGTGTGCAGGAGAGCTTTCAAATTCTAGTGGGGTGTTGTCGATGAAGGGGTCAAGCTGATGCATCTGTGTGGATTAAGAAATTATCTTAACTGTGCCTGCTTCCTTTTCTCTGTATGGACAACAAAGTGTATTATTTGAATACTTTGTTAGGTTTTACTTCAGTTTGGGGGTCAAATATCCACTATTTAACATGCTTGAGGGGGCTGATTTATTATAATAGAATGAAGTCATACAAAGACATCTGTGAAGATCTTGGGCATGATGGGGGCCATAAAAACCTTTTGAGGGAACTCTTTGAACCACAGAGCTTCAGCTGGATAGCCTCAGTCTTAATGTATGAAAAGGCCAATAAAATGAGAGCACTGTGCATATTAAATAGCTTAGCCTTGTTGATCAACCTTTAAATTATGTCTTTCTAAATGTATTGTAGGATGCATATCCAAAAATTCTTCTTTGGCCAAACTTTTGTAAATGATGTGTGTTAAATGCTTCACAATCAGTTGTGTATGTGTGGACAGTTGAGAAATTGCCGTTGATTAATCCATATTGTTCCTCCTATTTCAGCCATTAAGAATGGGAAATGTGTGACTACGACTTCCAGACAATGGAGTCCCTATTGTCTATCATAACGCTGCACAGCTGCAGATGGGCAAGACAGATGCAGCCCCAAGGATATGTTTCTAGTCCCTTACAATAATGATAAATCAGTTGTGGCATCGGAGGAAATCAGTAGGAACAATACACAACAGACTGAAGGAGATGGATGGCTCTAGGCTAGAGTAAGGTGCATAGAAAAGCCGTACAAATGATAGAGAGCAAACTGGCTACTGAAGCGACATGAAAAGAAAAAAAAAACCCTATGAATTGGGGTCATTCAGCTTTAATGGAATATCATGGGCAACATGAATATGGAAAACACTGTTTTAATGATAAAAGGTTCATAAAATATAAAGAGTATGCAGAAGACTTGCAGAACTTGACATTTTTTGGTGTAAGTGCGTGGGATACGTCAACCATCTGCAAGTAATGTTATTACAAAATACATTTTCTCTATAAAATAGGTCACACCAGCTCCCTCTGCTAAACTGAGCCAATAGGAAAGCTAACAGAGCAGACTGTCCTTAGACCACATCTGTATAGTGTTTTATACAAGTAACCAAGCTGGGAGCAGTGAAAATCAACAGCAGGTTCTGCAGCCACCATAGTTTTTTTTGGCTTGATTACTCCAAAGTGATCACCATTATGCTCCTTCATTTCAGCAATGGCACTTGGAAGTGTTTCTACCAAATAGTGGTGGACCCTCTGGTGTCGTTTTTTGGTCCCCAGTCTGTCTAATGGTTCTGTTGACTTATTTTAATTCATCTACATCATTTATTTTAGTGGATAATCAACCCATAACATGTATGTTTATAGAGTGTGGGCAGAAAGGGAAGTACTACACAAACTAATACAAACTCATTTCAGAAAGAGCCCCAGAACCCCAGTGCTGGGAGGCACCGGTGTCAACCATTAGGCTTCTGTGCTGCCTTGTGTTCATGTTAGTGATGTGTGTGTCTACAAAAAGTCAACCCTGACCTCACCCGCTCCCAACCCAAACCAAACACAACCTGATTAGCTGGTGGTATTTACAGACCAATCTCCCAGGGAACAGGGCGGAATAGGCGTGAGTCTATAAATACAGACTGCCAGAGGTGGAAGTGGGGTGTAGTAAGGCCACGGGAGAAGTGGGCAGAGTTGGGCCTGTACTGACAAAGGATGTGTGGATGCTGGCAAAAAACCATCTAACGAAGAATTGAGGAAACGGCACACAGAATAGAATGCAAAAGGGGATATACCCCTATGGATTTATTGTGTCAAACAGCACAACGTTTCGGGGGCAGGCCCCTTCGTCAGGTGATAACACCTGACGAAGGGGCCTGCCCCCGAAAAGTTGTGCTGTTTGACACAATAAATCCATAGGGGTATATCCCCTTTTGCATTCTATTCTGTGTGCCGTTTCCTCAATTCTTCGTTTCCTGTGAACCCAGGGGAGTGCCGTCTCCCTAGAGGACTGAGCACCAGATTATTGAATACGAGAAGGCCTGGGAGTGCATACAATTTCTACTTTGAAAAAACCATCTAAGCCATGGGTTTACTGCTTCCAAAACATCACTAATTCAACTTGCTTTAGACTACTATGAAAATAATCTTTTACAGCAGCCTTACACTTGCTAGATGGTGATGTGTCGACAAAAAGTCCAACCTAACCCGGCCCTCCATCACACGCACCCAACCAGTGGTGTAACTAAATATCACTGGGCCCCACAGCAAATAATTTTATAGGCCCCAAAAATGTCTAGAGATTGACTTGTTTTACCAAGTTTTATTGAATTTTTTTATGAATTAGAGCCTCGTGGGGCCCCTATACCTTCTGGGCCCCCCTGCAGCCGCAGGGTCTGCTTCCTCTATAGTTACGCCCCTGCACCCAACCCTATGCCGGTGCACTTTAATATATATATAGACCTGCACCCGACCTGCCCTAACATCACAGAAGGGGCAGGGCACACAGGCACAAGAGTATAAACGGCACACATGGAGGCGGAAGCAGGGACTGTAAGGTCGTGGGTGGGGTTGAAGAAGGATAAAGTTCAGCCAGAACCATGGTTCGCGCACATTGTGCAGAAGTCGGCCTGAACTCGTCGAACCCATGAATCCTGCGGGAATCGGGCCTGGCCCAACATCACTAATGCTGGAGTCCTCTGTTTGAATTCCTACTTAAAAGAACAGTAACGTCAAAAACCAAAAGTGTTTTAAAGTAATGAAAATATAATGCAGTGATGCCGTGCACTGGTAAAACTGCTGCTTAAGAAACTCTACTATTGTTTATATAAATAAGCTGCTGTGTAGCAATGGGGGCAGCCATTCAAAGGAGAAAAGGCTCAGGTTACACAGCAGATAGCAAATAAGCTCTGTGTCTAATGTTGTTATCTGTTATCCATTAGTTAACCTGTGCCATATAGCCGTTTTTCAATTTCCGCCATTGCTCCACAGCAGCTTGTTTATATGAACTATAGTAGTGTTTCTGAAGCAAACCGATCAGTTTGACCAGTGCAGGGCAACAGTACATGATATTTTCATTACTTTAAAACACATTTTTTGGTGTTACTGTTCCTTTAAAGCCAGCCTCCCTTCTAATAACATTATCTGTATGAGCTTGGGGTCTGTGCCAAAACTGAAGGCTGCAATGCTGAGGTCCCTTGGGTATGAACTCATCCCTGCCTACCAGTCACTCTATACTATCAGTTAATAATTAAGACCTGGTGCATTTTCTTCTTCTTGTATCACTCTGTACATTGAGTTCTAGAAACTGGATCTCTAGTGTTTGTGTAAAATTCCCCCGAGCTTAGCTCTATGCTGAGGAACAAGGTTTGCGTGTCCCAAGTGCAATGGCCTCAGCTACCCATTGTCTGTTTAATCCTGTTCCATTAGTAGTGGAAGCCATGCTGCTTTCTCCCTGCTGAGTGTATGTAGTGGGGATCAGGATATATTTAGAGTCTAAGCAGAGTTTTATTATTTCTCTTGATGCCAGAGACCACCGTGAACAAAAATCAATGGTCGTTAGCCTGCTTTCTTGGCTGACCTTTTGCTGGGGCACCGGGCGCACAAGGAGGATTGTTTTACTACACAAAGACTAAAGGGAAATTGTCATTAAAGCAGAGGGGAGTTGAAGCAGGGGGCAATAGATGCACAGCGGGCTTCTAAATCTATTTACTCATATAATATTTTCATTAAGGCATAAATTTAGCCAACCAGTGTTCCAGTGGGGATCCCAATAATCCCTTGGATGTACAAGACTTTATTAACTGGAATTCACTTTTAACTGCTGTGAATCAAATTATTTGGGGGAGAACATTTCACTGGGCGGCTTAATTGCATTGCTTATGATTACCTCTCTGTCAGGCACAATGCCTTCACTGGGAAATCTTCCGGGTATACGGTTAACCCGTCTGCAAACGTTCTTGAACAACTAAACCACCCAGGATCAAATTAGGCTGCAAAGGTCACTGTGGCTGTGAACTACAACTCCCAGAAGCCACTGCTGGGAATTGGAGGGCTTACTATAATGGTTTGGGTCTTATGTCTGCCTACTGCAATAGCTCAGTGAGTCCTGGGACGTCTGTATTTACTCATAACAACTGCATTACTCACAGGGAAAGGAGTAAGCCCATAAGCCTGGCAGAGACATACATTCCATACATAACACTGTCATAAAGGATCATATAGAGAAACTATAAAAGATATTATATATGGAGCGGAGTCATTAGTCAACAGATCAGACAATCAGCACTAGAATCAAATGATAACTTCTTTTTAAAAGTCAGACATGAAAGCGAGACGCCGAATTGCTCCGCAGTGCTGCCACTAAGGGGTTAATGGGCAGGAGACTCATTAAACGGCTCCTGCATGAATAAGCAATGGTATGTATGCAGACTGACAGATTGAGAATGCACAGATCCAGGCTCACCTCAACTGGCTAGAAATTCGAAATTATAGAATTGTCTGATTTTTTTTTTTTGCGCGTGTGTTTTGGTCAAACACATATTTAGAGTGCAATTATCTCCTGACAGCCTTTCTATATATGACAGACGGAATCCGGCACCTGTTTGGGTAGGATATAGCCTGTAATAAGGCCCCTACTTGTTCTCCTAGGGGTCCGGGAACAGACGCAGGCGGAGCTGAATGACAAGGGTCAGGTTTTGGAATTAGGACTTCTCTGTCCCTCAAGAACTTGCAATGTTATTAAGGAATACAGATATGGGAACCGTTATCCAGAATGCCTGGGACCTGAAGTTTTCCGATAAGTCACCTTTTCATAATTTGTTCTTCATGCCTTAAGTCTACTAGAAAATTAATAGAAATATTAAATAAACCCAATAGGCTGGTTTTGCTTCCAATAAGGATTAATTATAGATGGAATCAAGTAGAAGCTACTGTTTAATTATTACAGAGTAAAGGGAAATCATTTTTAAAAATTTGGATCATTTGGATAAAATGTCGACTATTTCGCGATTTCGCCTATTGCATTTTTTCAACGAATCGAAACGGGATAAACTCATCCCATCACTAGAGACGGCCTTTATATAATTTGGAGCTGTCTGGATAAGGGGTTAACAGATGCCATACCTGTAAACAATTAGGATTAGTTCGTTCTTTAGAATGTCTCTCTCCTGCCGTTCCTTTTCAGTCTACAGGCTACATACAAACTGTCACATATGGAAAATAGGAGAAATAAAAAAATAGGAGAAATGTGCTAAAATGATCTAGGTAAAAAAAGGTAACAGATAAAGGAAGGTTCTACCTACTGTCTATAAACTAGTCTCTAATAAACACGATGATTGAGGAACGAGTATGCCATAGGCCTTTAGAAAGAGAAAACGTATGCAGTCGGAACTCGCGCTGAGTGGTCCTCCAGTGCCACTAACAGGTCAAAACTTAAAGGGAAACAACAGATTCAGTTGCCGAGAGCCTGAATCAAATCCATTTATTTTATTTGAAGGCGCTATATATATATATATATATATATATATATATATATATATATATATATATATATATATATATATATATATATATATATATATATATTTAGTGGCTAATCATCATAAAATAGCTGTACAACAGAAGAGTGTATAGACACACAAGTTACATACAAATACCTGATTCACAAGGAAATGAGCTCATTAGAGCATTTTTGTGATACATTAAATTATCAGCATGGTTTTGCCTTTTACACACATTCCCAGGGTAGATAAGTTGTCACATACAGGTACGGGATCTATTATCTGGAAACCCGTTATCCAGAAAGCTCAGAATTATGAAATGTCCGTCTCCCATAGACTACATCGTAATTAAATGATTCCGATTTTTAAAACTGAATTTCTTTTTCTCTGTAATAATAAAACAGTAGCTTGTACTTGATCCCAGCTAAGATATAATTAATCCGTATAGGAGGCAAAACCAGCCTATTGGGTTTAATTAATGTTTGGTTTTAAGTAGACAAGGTATGGAGATAATAATTATACCTTATCTGGAAAACCTAGGTCCTGAGTATTCTGGATAATAGGTCCCCCATAGCTGTATTTTAATTGAGCATTATATGTTATATTTATGAAGGATTTTATTCCTCTGGGTCAAGATACACAGTATCTAGTTAGTAAGACTGAAGCAATCTGTTGATTAATCTTGGAGACATTACACCAGCTCAAATGAATGGTAGGGAATTCCTTGCCATTTTAAACTCTTACAGGCAATGGAATGCAGGACGATTGTGAGAATTGTGTGGCCCCAGTGGTTTCCAATTGGGCCGTCAGGAAACAAAATGCTTGGAATAGTCCTCCATTCTTTCATATTGCAATCGCCTGCATCCGTGGACACACACAGGTCAGAGGCCGGATTGCTTGGAAATGGTGGCTAATGCAGATATTAAGCGATAATACCAGGGGGCAAATTCACTAACTTCCGAAAATTCACCAGCGACGGCTTCCCTCACATTGCAACACTTCACCAGGTGTAGATTCGTCAGGACAACGCTAATTCAATAAAATCTGAAGTTGCTTCCAAGACGCCGAACGTTGGCGAAGCTGCGCTAGCGTTACTGAGGCAAGCAAAGCGGAGTTGCGCTAGCGTTGCCTCATTTTCATACAGTGGGAAGTTAAAGTTGAATGGACGTATATGTTGCAGCAAATACATTACACAAGCCCAGCAACCTTAATGAAATAAAATAGAGTTATTATATTGCCCTACAAATGAGCCGAGTGTATAGTTTATGTGCCATATGTTAGTAAATGTAGGGGGGAAGCCGTGAATCCCAGAAAATATTTACGATCTTTTGCAGGCTATCACCCTGAAAAATTAAAAGTCACCAGCGTTTTTTAGGAGTTAGAAAAACTATTTTTTGAGGAAGTCCTATCTACTCTATTGCACTTCGTCTGGTCTGAGGTGGCGAAGGCAAGTCTGGCACAAGAGGCAACGTTCATTAAAATCCACATCTTAGTGAATTGGCGTAGTTACGTCCATTCGACAGATTGTTAAATTCGCCAGGCGTAAGGGAGCAAAGTGCTGCTAGAGTCTATCTCCTCTAATGAAGTTACGCTGGCTACCGTTAGTAAATCGGTAAAGTACCAAAATGACGCCACGCTGGCAAATTTTTCGCTAGCGTTAGTCACTTCGCCCTTTAGTAAATTTGCCCCCAGAATTGAAGTTTTATTCTCAATGTTATCTCATCCACATGACAGGACCCGATAAATGGACGTACCTCCTTAGGCATTAAACATAATCAGTTTATGTTTAATAAGCGTAAGGGTTATTGAAATTGTCTTATTTGATTATTCGTTTACAAAGAATGGAACTGGTGGTGGTTGTTACACTAAACTTGCTATGAGGGTATTTTCTTTAAGGCCCCCATAGATGCAAAGATTTTTCTTTGATGAACGACCGATTTTAGTGCAATCCAACCAATCTGTCAAATTATCGCAAGGTTACTGGGGAAATTTTTTGTCCGACATCGATCAGAAAATTGATCGGCCAGGTTAGAAAATTTTCATTGGTCACAGGGAAATCTATTGTCCAATTGTTTGCAGGGCCCAGCAGGCAGTTACCCTCAGTTTTCCTGGCTTCAACTAGACAACATTGCTTGAAATTTGATCGTACATTTAAAACGATTGTTTCAAGATAAGCTTGGTCTAACGATAACGAAAAGATCTTTTAAAAATCTTTACATCTATGGCCAGTTTTATTCTTTAAACTCAAGTAGACGGACTAGAGGACAGCCGCAGCATATTCCAAAACTCATAGAATGATCAAATGAAAGGTGAGTTATAGCGAGGAAGTCACAGCGCATAATAAAGATGTTCATGGAAACATGCAAAGAAGGAATTTAGAGGACATGAAACTTCTGGCCTGGTTCTTGCTGAGCAGCACAATCAATGATAGAGGCAGATGTTTTTGATCTTCCAGTCCACAACTCCCAGGCTCAGAAGGCAGCATCCAAGAGATTGGGAGGACGAGCGTCGTCTTATTGGGACGCATGCCAGGACTTGGGTTGTTTGATCTCACACACCAAATGGATTTTCTTGTGCAGAGCAGGACCCTCCTGAGTCAGTCGCACCAGTTCACAGGATATATGGGAGTACAGTTGAAATAGAATTCCTGTAAGTCTGTTTTCTTTGTTCTAATCTTAAGAGAATCTGAAAGTACCAACATCCTTCTGTTACGTGAGACTTTCAGCGTATCTTCTTCTAAGAAGGCACCTTGAGTATAGCAAGGCCATTACTGGAATCACTCTGAAGATCCAATGTTTCAGCGACCATGCAGAATTTCAGCTAATGCTACACAGGGCTGAGCTTCTTGGCCTGCAGATAAATGCAACCTCAAAATCACCCCCTACCCTATCATAAGCCCTCTCATGCACACTTTGGCACCAAAATGGACTTCCATGTGTTTGCACCCGGGCCTACACAGTGGATCTGGGAGCAAAAAGAACACAGAATGGAGATGTGCAGTCAGGCTGTTTTGTTTTTCTGCAGGCTGAGAAACCGCATGGTGTGAAAGTAGCCTTACAGTGGTCATAGTCGTTACAATTACGATCTTTCCAGGAAAGCGTGTTAGTTTCAATACAGACGTGTAGAGCTGAATTGTCAGATATTGGGCGATGTTCAGGTGCCTTCAAAGGTGCCCAATCGACGAGCTGATCCAAGTCTTCTGTCCATATCGGTCGTCCCACCATACATGCACAGAGTATCATACAAAAATTTGTTTCATACAATGTTATCAGTGCGTCTTTGGCCACCTTTTGGCTACTTCCAGGAGACATAAGATGGGTAAATGTCTAGACAAATTTTTCATTTTAAGGTAGACAAAAGCATTTATGACTTTTTGCCTTATGGCTTTGATTCTTTTATGAGGATCATTAGTACTATGACTAAAGCTGGCCATAGATGTTGAGATTTTTAAAAGATCAGATCCTGATCGTGAGACCATGATCTTCTCAGAACGATCGTACGATCATACGAATTGACCATCAACTAAATAGACCAATTTGCCAGGAAAACAAAGGGGAGCTGCCTGCTTGGCCCTGCAAACATAGATAGATTGCACTGGGACCGACAAAGATTTTTTGACCTGGCCGATCAATTTCCTGACAGATGTCGGCCGAAAAATCGTACGATGTACGATCGTTCGAATCCCACTAAGGATTGGTCGGACTTCCCTAACATCGGTCGTTCGGCAAGAAGAATCGTCGCGTCTATGGGGAGCTTTAGAGACAACCTCCATTATGACGATTATGCAAACTCAGATGTGTAAAGAATATATGTTGCTTCATTTCAATACTGACCCTCCAAGCTGAGCTAAACGCACACTGTGAGTAAGGAAGAGGTTTAAAGGAAAAGGATAGAGAACACATTTACATCTTAGCTGGTAATCAACACTGCAATAAAAGCAGGAATTCATTCGTAAAATAAAGATTTCTGTGCAGGACAAAAGTTAATAGCACGCCAAATGAAATTAATCATTTTCCTGTTTTGTTTTATTGGTCTTTCAATATTAAGCACAACCTTGGTCTCTGCAGTCAGAAGGGAACAACAACGGTATGTATGCTGTTATAGTTTGAACCTCTTTAGCTATATAGCAATTAGTCCTTTATGACTTACATGGAATTAGACTTTATGCATATGACAAGATACATCAAATCGTTCTTTGATGCCATCATAGTCTATGTTTTTAAGTAACCCATTTACCCTTTACATTGCATTTAGAGCTGGCAAGCGGGGGAGCTCTTGTGGCTTCATAAGAGCATTTAAGAAGTTATAAATAAATTCTGGTCTGATACATGGGTGGCTTTACCATACCGGTATGGAGGAACATTCTGAGGATACCTTAAATGGCTTTGGTCACAATTCTACCATACAGAGGAACGTCAGGAACATTGACACATCTGAGAATATCCACTACGTCCAAATGCCGAGGCTCAACCTGGCAGGCTTTATGAATTTGAAGCTCATTGGACACATGAAGTCAAATACATAAACACATACATTGGTTTAATAGTTGTTCTCCACACGTTTGTAATCATTTAGTAAATATTAGCTCAGGTAAAGCCTAAATATATGTTTTGTCGTGCTTGCTCACCCTCCAGAATGCCAAAATCTGATTCTAAAGACTGACAAGCCACTGTAGGTGGAGGGTCAATGTTTTTTTTTTTTTTTTAAGGAAAGTACTTTTTGGCCTCCTCCTGGATGAGAGGCTGGTTAACGAGAAGTGTTGTCCCATTCGGTCATACTTTTTCTATACACATAGAAAACAAAGCCACACTACAATCAAATATCTGTCTTATAAGATTAAAGGATAAAATAGCTGATTTTATCGCAAAAAAGCAGCATGCCACTGGAAAAAGTGCAATCGATCTACAGCCTACAGAACTTTGTGCCTTTATATAGACTTTTATTGCTCCCTTTATTATGCCTGTGCTGCTTCCAGTGATACAAGCTGCAGAGATGTTGCATTAAACTTCCAATAAAGTCAGAGGGAGTTATGACATGTCAATACACTAATCAACCTCCTACTCAGAAATCAGGAACAGGAAAACAGATCCTGTTACGTCTGATGGCAATCAAACCATAGGCTCCAAGGGGCATATAAACTTAGATCTGAATCAGCAGGTCCCCTGTTTTTTGTTTTGCTGCTAAAATAAACCACCAGTATGCTCAGCTGACGAGGCTAATGGAAGCTACCCTAGATCCTTTAAGAAGAATTGTAGGATCTGTCTGGCAAGGCAGATGAAGATCATGAACTTGCGGTCACATAAGTAGCTGTACTAATGTAATCTCTGTGTGCATTCTAGCTATTTTGTAAAAGGACCCCCATCACTGCTTAGTAGGACCAGCTTAAGAGTGTGAAAGTGCCTCCCACTAAGAAAATAAAGGTGGCCATACACGTAGAGATCCACTCATTTGGCAATTTCGCGATCTCTCCCCGATATGCCCAAATTGAGGTGGGCAATATATCTGGCTGATCCGATCGTGGGCCCTAGGGCCATCATCTGGCCGACTTTCGGGCAGATATTGATCGGTGAAGCCCATTGGAGGGCCCCAAGCGTGGGCCGATAAACTGTCGGCGGCTTTTATCGGCCCATGTATGGCCCACCGTTGTTAAACACCAAGGCAGCATATTTTTGTTTTCAAGTCATTTTAGGGATGTTCAGAGGATGGCATAGATACTGGACCATTTGGTAACCCACTTGGATAACCAGATTCTACCATCTCGCCGTTATGAACTGAAGTCCATAGGAAAAATAAATCAGAAATAATAATGCATCTCAAATCATGCGTAAATTGTACATTTTTACTCATTGATGAAATCATAATTTACACCAGATAGCTTTACACACTGCAAATCAGTCAATAAAATACTGGATGGGTTTTTTTTCCCTTCCCTATTGCAGTGATGAAAAATGTCCTGTTACAGTCAAAATATACACGGATGTAGAAGGTAGTAAACAATAAGTTATAAGTTACTAAAGCCAGAAGAGAGTCAGCTCTTTAGATAATTAAAGTGCTTTAAGCCCACTAACAAATTGATTTTTATTTTTTTTTTGCTTGTAAAGGTAGCTCAAATGAAATGTTCCGAATAAATCATGCATTAAAATTATCTTCCCAAGAAAGAGCCGAGTACATATTGATTAATAATTATTTGCAGTAACAAACTCAACCACAGCAATATCATCAATTACTTCAACATTCCCAGAGATCAATCACAGTATGTATGTTGTACCGAGCGAAAAGCTATGGCGTTCTCACTTGGGCTGACGGCTCTTCACGTAAAGATGTAGGGAGACAAAGTTAAATAACGAATAATGGAGACCAACTAAGAATATTGTTTCGGTGTACATATAGTTATGGAAGTTCCTTGCACCTAACTACCCAATTGACTATATTTCAAGCTGATTTTATTTGTACTTGGCCTTTAAAACCCACCAACTGAACTGTATTGCACTTTAGAAGGTACATTTGGACTGACCCATCCCTGCGCCTGCTAATGGAAATGTAGGATACAGCATAAAGCTGGTCATACACAAGTGAATGAACTTGAGGTCACCAAACAAGATGATGTTCTCCAACCTGGCCACCCAAGGGAGAGAGTCCACATATTTCGCATTTCAGAGACAAAAAATAAAAATCAGTAGAGGAACTAGAGAACCTCTACTGGAAAGCATTATAGAAAACAGAGCTATGAACCATTGACCTGTATTCTGGACGTTGCACCGCAATCTCATGAAGCGTAACAGCGACGGACAGAGGTTCTTCCCAAGAGGTTCTGCAACAGCTACAAGTTTTGCAGATCTGATCCTTCCTGATAGACAGGTGACCTCCCACAGTGGCTAAAATCACTAATATCCCACCGGCCTGAAGGGTCAAACTGACCTCTTGCAGCCCAGTCATGCCTTTACTCTGCTTCCTCAGGAAGGCTTTAATGAAATGTCAGCCGTGTTTCAGCCATATAAAGTTGAGTTACTATGAAAGACTGCCAAGCCCATTAATGCACATATCTTCTATATCGAAACATAGAGTGGATTGCCAGACACACCAGGGAATTCTCACGTGATGCCTAAATGCACGAGTAGCAATATTGTAAAGGAGGAAAACAATAGTTACATCTCCGATTAGAAGGCAGGCATGTGGCACATATTTCAAGATGGTGTTAGGGATAGATAAATAGATAGATGATAGATGCCAGATAGATACTGTATATCTGAAGGACAAATAATTACCTAAAATATAAATATGTACAACATGAAACCACGCTGACAGCCATTGGGATGCAGGGAGTTGGAGACTGGACACTGACTTATGTATGTAATTAATTTTGCCCCTTAGATGAGGGTCATCTTCTTTATACCACATGTAAATATTACAAATATTAATATAATGTAAATTTACAGTAATTGTCTTTTCTCCATCAAAACTGGGTGATTCTGATCTGCATAAGAACCAAAAAAAAAAAAAGAAAATACAAGGTAGGTTGACTCAGATACTAAGGGCCCAGGACACATGTCCTCTTTGACCATAGATGGTGCTTCTATGCTCAAAAGATGCAACTCTGGAGGAAGAACAAACCAAATGCTTTTTAAGCTTAAATATTTGTAAATCATGCCCAGAACTCGTCTAATTTTCTTTCTGTGTTCAGGTCCTCCTCATTTGAGATGCTCAGGAAGTCAAGTTTGCTACCAATTTGTGTAGAGGAATGCAGGCAGCAACCCAAATTCCATTGAATCAAAGTTAAGGTGGCCATACATGGGCAGATTTAAGCTGCCGATTCAGGTCCTTTAGACCGATTCGGCAGCTTATCTGCCAGTGTATGGGTCCCTCTGATGGGCCTCCCAGACCGATATCTGGCCAAAATAAGGCCAGATCTTGATTGGGCAGGTTTGATTTTTCTGCCTGATCAAGGACCTTAATTGGACTGTGATCCGATCATTAGTCTGTAGGGCTGAACGATCTTATTAGCCCAATATCGCCAACATTTTGGTGGCCATATCGGGGGAAGATCCGCGACCTTGCCTAAAATTTGAGCAGCCATCAAGCTGAAAAATGTTTTTGGAAAGGCCCCAGGAAACTGGATCTTGGGGATGATACACAAATGTATTTTCAATTTATGTCCTTATTTCTTTAAACAAAGACAGTATGTGTTCTAAGTCAACAGTGGCAGAAAAGCCATGTCTCAGTTACCCTTTAACGTGTCAGGCAGATCTTTTCATAAAAATAATACAATTACCAGACAGAAATAAGAGACCCTTCGCTGCTTTTCCATTGGTACTCCATTAGCGTCCTTGCTTGATATACAGCCGTTCGTACACATAAATATCTAGTTGCCTTTTATACTCCGAGTGTGCTAGTGAGAATCCTGCCAACAAGTCTCCCAAAATGAACAAGAAAATAATAGTTAGAGGAGCCTGAGCAGTGTCTGTCAGTGGGATTCTCATTACTGAACAGCTGGAAACCTGAACTGTTTTACCACCTACCCTCGAAAGGGTATAAATCAAGAAGAAATATACAGAAAGGAAGAGAGACACAAATAGAGCACAGTGGAATGGCACATAATGAAGACATTTAATAATCCTCCATATTCCGTTTCTTCATCTGTTGACAAGAGCAATTGATAATTCTGTGTCTCAACGTATTTATTTGTATGCATGAGTGACCGATCTGTATTGTGATGCTCACAGTTTGATTGTATAATATGCTTACAGGGTTCTCCAAGTTCTCAAACTACAAACCCCCCCACTGGCTGCTGATTTATCTTTCGGTGGCACCACCGCAGGTAAAACAAAAGCACGTGACTTTAACATTAATTTCAATGGGTGACATTTTTAACAGAGCAGCAGATTTAACATGGGCACAGCAGCTGCCACCCGACAAACACAGTTCTAAAGTCAGCAGTTGTGGTGCCACTAGAGCTTTTGGAATGCAGAGTAAATGAGTATGGAAATTAGCTCTGTGACAAAAATGAAGGGGAAAAAAAAAAACCTAAACTGCAGATGAAAATGATTAAAACGGATAATATTTTGCTAGGACTGTCACTGTAAGAGAGAGAACCGAGCAATCTCCCTAGAAAGACACAGTGCTGCTAGTCAGAGCAACCTGTTATTAGCAAGTGCACATTATGAAGAGGTGGTGCTGAGATTTCATTCTCTCTGGATGTAACTTAATGTCTTATGTTTCACAGTGGTCCTCCTAAAATACTATGAGAAGGGAAGACTGTATAAGACACACAGCAACACCAAGAGAGAATGCGTGATTAAGGACCTCTGTAGGAAATTCCTTAAACCAAAAATAATCCAGTTATACATTGGCCTGGCCAAGTCTGAGCAGTAGCAGTTACACTCATGGGTCTTCAGTCCAGGAGTGGTGCATAAGATTGTGTTGGGAAACAGCACAGGTCCACTAGGGCTGTAGACTTATTTTCATACTAGTTGACCTACATCTACTTTAATAACAGATATGTCATGGTGAGGAGCTTCAGCTAATTAAAAATATACATATTGTTTCACAGCCAAGGCTGACATAAGGCTGTATGCTTTCTTTCAACAAAAACTTGCAATATTTGTAAATGTTTTGGTGGAGTACATGTAACGCAAAAGCTATGCTTGATTGTAGAATATAATCACTGTTGACCTCATAGCATAACCCACATCCAATACTGTTACCAAGAAGCGCTTGCTACCCTTTGTTATAACTACTAGACAGTGTTGGATTGAGCCGCTTGGGTCCACTCTTAAGCCTTTCCTCTCTCAATCTCTTTATTTGTATAGTCTCTTTTCTTTACATACTACAATCTATGCTTTTTCCTATTTTGCTGCATTGTTCCAAACAAATATAGGAATGACCATTAAATAGGCCAAATGTTAAAAAGCAAGAGGATAAACTAACTCTGTTAATTTCTTTCCTGGTATCAAGGAGTGCCTAATTCCTAGAACCATCTCAACTATGGACCCCATTATCCAGCCATTCGGCGCATGCAGTCACCAAGAAAAACCTGGTTTTAAGACTGTTCTTAAGAAGAGAAACTCTGGAAACTTTTCAGGTTCTTTGTAAGAAAAGGCCATTTGGTAAAAATTGTGTAAATTGCAGAGCCTTTTTGGGTCAATAAATCAACACGAATCCAGGAAATTCTCATCAGGTATTCTTGATGACCTCTCAAGCTTAAAAGCTTGAGCAATCATACATGGGGATCTATGTGTAGCTTCTATATTCTCCTCCTGAACTGCCATTCATTGGTCCATACTATTTTAGGTTAGATAATCTAGATAATCAAAAACATAATCTAGACCATCAGGAAACCATCAGGAATCTAAGGCAGGCCACTGATGCAATTAGCCCTTATTGTATATGTACAGTATAAAGTATTTAAATATAATTTCCAGGGATAGTCAGGATATCCCAGGATAGCTGGAAACTATGGGCCTAATCGAGAATTCCGATACGCAGAAGTAGGCAAAAATTCTAGGGACTAAAAAGTAAAAATATGGGGAGAGTTGCTGGAAATGAGAGAAGAGGCAGCTACGGAGCAATGAAAGTTACTTACCTAGTGTGCCTAATCCACAGAAGCTAAAGCAGAACAGAATGTACAGCTCCTTGTTGTTGTTGTTTTGAGTTAATCAGTGGCTTTACATATCTGAGCTGCAGATGAACTCAGCAGTGATTATGCATGGATATCTTATAGCCTGTCATGTTATTAGTGCCTGAGTAGTGGAGCTCGATCCCTGGCGGAGCTGAATCCCACTTAAAATGGATGGAAATTAAAGCTGAAAGAAGATTGTGATTGCCTGCATGCCTTGCGATCTCTGAATACCAGCCAACAAATACACTGAAGGATGCTGTGGTGAAATATTACATCAATGCTTGAGATTAGCATTATTTGTTATGTATAAAGCACAAAGAGAGCTCAGTACAAGCACCATAGAGAAGTTGAATGGCCAAACTGCCAACCACAACAGGAGATGAGAACCTAATTTTTTTAAAACACAACCTGGGGACTATGGGCAGAGGTGTAACTACTATAGAGCTCCAACAAAGATAACCTGGTTTAAAACCCTATATAAAAATGTCTAACTAGTGGGGGGGTCCAATCAACAATTTCCTAATGTCATGACCATGGCTACAGTGAAGGTAGCTCCATCCGGCCTTGGATGATAGCAAAGCTCACACAAGGCTAAAAGTAAAAGCTCAGTTAGTAAAACATATTAAATATGTAATACTAAAGTAGCTGCACTGCTCCATGGACAGAAATATTTATTAACTCTTTAGGAAATACATTTCATGTTGCAGCAGGCTACAATGTGAAATTAACAGGTGATATTTTCTGCTTTAAATGTCAACTGGCCCTGAATTGTATAAATCTACTTTTCTGCAGTACAGAACATGCCTTCCAATTTCTCCACAGTCCGTGCCTAGCAGACAACAAGCTGAGTTACGAGGAGATGGAGCAGACTAATTTAATGTAGACAAGCCGAGCTGTCTGCAGAAGTGAGAAGAGTGCCCTGCAGTAAGTAGTTAATAGCTTTTTCAATTGCGCATGGAGAAAGTCGACGTTCTAGGAACCGCTATATACCTGCTGTATGAGAACATGTTACAGGTCAGTGCATACTGTGATGGCAACACGCTTGGTAATAGAGAGAGAAAATATGTTTCCGCTGATAACCAGCTTTGTATGGCACTACAATTAAGGGCTAATTTTCCCTTTGCAGTCATTGGGGGAAATCCAGTTGAGGAATTGGATTTCCAGTTGTCCACATCTACGCAAATGCAGAAATGAGAGAACAAGCTTGCTGGGATGTTTAGGCACCTAAATATCAATGAACAGACATGGTATTGGCATGTGAGTGCACAGTGAGAGAGAGGATTTTGGTGTGAAAATGCATACTTTCGAATTTTTCAGAGACATCCACTCTGTTCGGTGGGTTGGCGGCTTTTTCTCTGCTTGCTTTCTATGCCTAGTGTGCAACTGCCATTAGAACATGCCATTCCATTAAAAGACTTGTTAGGAAAGAAGTGTAAGTAGTAACAGTTCCTCCCTTCACTAGAAAAGAGCTCATTCAGTGGGACTTATGTAGAAGTTGTGCATAAAAACTATCTGAACCGAAACCAAAAAGAGGGTGCACTGTTGATATCATTATGGATGTAGTATTGAAATAAAAGAAGTAAAATGAAAATAAAATCACTGCTGTGCAATATTTTGGAGCTCTAAAAATAAATTTTAATGATAATAAAATCTGACGGGGAAAACTATTGGAGGGTATCAAAATATCATTCATTGCTTTTCTCTTTGTGCGCAAAAGTTGTTACTTATCTTCCTTCAGTAGGATTTTCCCATATCTGAGCAGAGAATTAAAGGAGAAGGAAAGTCTTCTTCCACTTGGGGGTGCCAAATGTTTGGCACCCAGAGTGATTGTATTTACTTACCTGAAACCCCCGGGCTGGTGCTCCTATCAGAAAACTGCACCGGTCGGGGTTCTTCCAGCGAGCACCACAATCCTCTTCCGGCTTCTTCTTTCTTCGAATTTGACAGGGCAGACGCATGAGCAGTAGAATGAAATAGCTGACTTTTTAGTTAAGGTTCGGCTTTTCACTGTAATGCGCATGCGCAGCCGCGAGAAGAAAGAAGAAGCCGGAAGAGGATCACTCCGTGGTGCTCACTGGAAGAACCCTGACCGGTGCAGTTTTCTGCTGATAAGAGCACCAGCCTGGGGTTTCAGGTAAGCAAATACATTCACTTGGGGGTGCCTAACATTTGGCACCCCCAAGTGTGAAACAACTTTCCTTATCCTTTAAGTTCAACAATATTTTAGTTGAAATTGATGTCCAAGTATCTTTCAAACAGGAGAAAGTGTCACCAATTGCCTGGAATGCAACTTATCTGTCAAAGATAAAGTTTTATAAATACGCAAAATTCAAAAAATCTACAAACTTCCCACAATTTTACTACTTTGACACATTATAAGTAGGGATAGACTTAAAAAGCACCCCATCCACTGTTTGCCTTACCTCCCCTACCATTAATGTCAGAGTATAGTGTTGGACTGAACCCATGTCTACGGGATTCGGAGATCTCTGAATCTTTCAGGAAGAACTAGCTGAATCCAAACCTTATTTTGCATATGCTGATGTACATTGAAAAAAAAAATTTCCTTAATTATGTGATCTAAAGTCATTTGGTTTTATGGTTTGGAAATCAGTTTGGCCAGGTTCTTGGATTTGGCCGAATCCTGCTCAAAATCCAGAATTTGTGCATCCATAGTTAATGTACGGGGCAGTTTACTAAGTGAGTGATGTTAATCAGAATGGAGAATATGTATTTTACATAAATATCCCCATAACGCTCTTATAACTGTCTGCTTGGGGAAGGAGCGCTGTAAATCAGGCTGTGGTTAATACACTTAATGTCACAGAAATGTGGAAACGTTTAGCAGCTTTTCATTTCTATAGAATGTTTAGAATTGCACCCAACACTCTCCCCTTAGTGATGTTAACTGAAAGTGACATGACGCTCCTGGGCCACACACGTGTTCTCAATAGCTGCTGTTTGGGTGTAATTAAAAAGCTATGGCATTGACCCACCCTTCCCATATGTATAAATGTGTTATTAGAAAAATCAGTGTTCTGGGATCGACGGGGATTAGTTTGTAGCAACCCCACAACAAAGGAGCTACACAGATCCTTGGACTTATCCTTCGACACAAGTATTATGAGCATTAAAACAGTTGTGACCATCTATATCAGCAATAAGAATGGCTACAGAGACTGAGCCCTTAGGGGGCAATAACGACCAACAAGGGGACAATCAGACAGTCTGAAACAGATGGTGACTATTCCTGGCTGGAGACTCATTACAAACCAGTCTTTTGCTGCATTCAATAATATTCCGTCTTTGCTGAATAAAGATAAAGAAAGCAAAAATGTAGGGCTTAGATATGACACGTTAAATAAAATAATCGCACATTCTGCCGCCGTAGTGTGGACATTTCAACAAGGTCTGCAAATTCCGAATCAATTTCAGAAGTTATTTTCAGGAAACAGCAGGGGAAAAACAAGCTCTTAATCTCAGAGACGCAGTGTTTACAGGACACAGAAACAAATTATTGAACCCACCAGTGAACTGATAGAGTAACAGAGAAGTGCAAAGCCATGAAAGGTACAGGAGCCAGGAGAGATAACGGAACACAAGGTCACAAGGGATTAAAGCCTGCCTCACTATCCTTGTAAGATCTAACATAAGTATAAACTAAACGCGAAAGAATATGGTGGAAGAGTAATTACACAGACATGGAAATGGAGTTCTGGCGAGAAGAATGTCATGTTTTTTTGTGCTGTGAATATTGTTTGGTTTCCAGGAGAAGTTTAACCTTATCTCCCCATGACACTGCTTTCCTAAACTAATTGATGCTCGGAATCCCCAGTTCCACATAAACAAGGGCGCAGTCTTATTGTACACAGAAATGCGACTGCAAGCAGACAGGAAAAACTGCTCGCTCCCCAGATCAATAGATATGTCAGCAGTAAGCAGCTTAATCTTATTCCGCCTATCTCATCTCTGAGCAAGCAGTTAGCAGTTCAGCTTGTAGGTCTATTCTGCATGGAGTAGTTTAAAGACATTGAGGGGAATGTAATAAAAGTTGCAAAGAACAAAACAATTAGCACAAATAAGAATAATAAATCTCATTTGCAATGTAATACTCTTCCTCAAACTGTTATTACAATTTTAATTGCACACTGCCCACTTTTAAGAAGTGCTTGAAGGTGTCGTAATTTTCTGGAGCAAACATAACGTTCTCAGTAAGAAGTATATATAAGAAGTATAACTATAAAATTCACAAACCTTCTTCCACTGTCGGAATTGGTCGATATACAGTTTCCGGGGTTATATAAATTCACGCAAAGGAAAATTTTTTGCACAAAGGCATAACTTTTCACATTGCGAATATTTTATCTGTTACTGACTTTTATTACATTCCCCCAATTTAGCCATAAGGGGGTTTATGGACAGGCTTATATATACGGTGGGCCTCGGAATATTTCATCAGTAGAATATTGACCTTAGAAATAGCTTAGGCATAAATACAGCCATAGAATTGCTCTGCGTAGAAAAGTGCAGACATTAGCAATGGCTAATTGGCAGGACTTGCAAAGGGAAATTAGTCAGTTATACAAAGAGGGAAAATTCTCTTAGATCAGATACCCACTCCTTCAGCAGCCATTATGATGTCTCATTCATCTCACGCACAAAAGTGGCATTTTCCAAAAAACGTGAGTGTATTCTGAAGGCACGTTCATGCAACCGCCAATATATTTCTGATTCTGTTGGTCCATCAGTGCCTTCTGCAGTAAATCTGCTGCTTAACAACGTGAACAGCAAAAACAAAACAATGCCTTTTGGGTTTGTGTCCAGAAATAATAACATAGAAAGCAAATTATTTAAACATCTGCATTGCCAGTTTAGCTTTGAGAAAAACATAGCCTCATAGTGTTTTGCAACAGTACATAATGATCGATATCTTTGTGCCATGATACAGGTCGGTTTTTTGATTGGATGAGTTTTAAAACCTGTCAACGTACAATTTCAGCCCATGTGTGGGTAGATGAGGAAGTGAACCACCTGCAGTTCAGATGGATCAGGTGGTTGGGCCGAACAAATGAAACAACTTAAAGTTGGCCATACCAACTACCCACTAGTTATTGTTGGCATAGCAGGCACTTTACTGCCAAATATTGGTATGTGACAGTCTTAAAAGAAAAGGTAAAAAATCACTGGGAGGTGCCATGATGTTAGGCCCCCTCAAGTCATTCTAGTAGATTCCTGCTACTCCTAGTTACTGTTCCTCTTCAAAAAATGTACCAGCCCAGGATACTGTTTAGACTCATCCATCTGCTCCAATCTGCCATCTCTTTTTTGGTCTTCTACTACAACTGGTATAGGTGACACCAGTCCAGGTTAGCAACTAGCAAGTAAATAAGTAAGTAGTATCACTATGGTGTACCTACCTACTTGGCACCCTCAGTAATTTTACCTTTCCTTTAATACTGGTCTACACGGCTGCAAGGGAGGGTACTAAGATAAGCTGGGCCAAAATATAACCAGCATGGGCAGAAAGAGGCCATTCTTTTAAATGCACAGAGGCTGAAAACCTCTAGCTGAAATCCGCCGCTTGATTTTTGCCATACCATGGGCATTAGCATCCTCTATTTTCTGCATTCAGAAGAATTGAATCAGAAGTGGCACAAACAGACTTGACGAACATAAGCGAAGAACCCTAAGTCTCTGCATTTTTAGCCAAAATCCAAAGAAGTTTGTTTGCGCCAAATACGGTTCTATACTTTTGAATGCAGAAAAGAGAGGATGCTACTGCCCATGATAGGGCAGAAATCAGGCTGTGGATTTTAGCTAACGGTGTTAAGCCTCTGTGTGACCCTAGCGTTAATGTTACCAGTAACTTTATAAATCTGAAACAATGACCTGATCTCCATTTGAGAAAAGGCTGTCAGATAACGGACACATATTTTACCATGTGGAACTTAGGTTGTTAGAATTCTGTGGAGCAGCGCTTCTCCATGCCTCAAGAAGCAGAGGTCTCAGCAGTCTATATGATATGCAACAAGGAGAAGTTAATAGCGGTGATACTAAGAATTTCAAGTTTTTTTTTTCTTTAAAAAAGGCTGAGACTTTTCTTTGGAGCTTTGAGGAATCGCTTGTGTATTTTCAAAATAGTATCAATCTTTACAAGACAGGGAGTGTGAGTTATTGCATTTGCCCTGCGACCATTCCATCATCCAAGATGCCTATAAAGTCAAGGACAAATTGTATATACTTAAGAGTATGTTTACATCTGTCATGCCTCGCAGCTTTCAGAAAAATAAATAGGCGTATGAGATAACCCCTTTCACGTGGAAGATATTTGTCACTGACAGGACACAAGAGAAAAACTTTATAAAGCAACAGTGAGTATTTAAAGTTCCTGTTTCCTAAAAGCTTAAAGTATCAAACAAGGAGAAAGAGAAACTAAAGCAAATGCCATGAATGTCAACATGTGAAAGCTATTTCCCCATAAGTCTATAGCTCAATGGTACCAATATGGCTCATGCAATAACAATATAAAGCACATAGAGATGGACATACAATTAAGTGTGTTTAAAGACATATGCATTAAACCAAACCAAGTAAACCTATAGTCAACAGTTGGTGGGTGACATTGGGAGCTGGAAAACATAGATGAAAACCAAGAGGTAAGAGGCTAGACTAGATCATTCCCCAACATTTCCAACGTAAAAACAGTATATTTTAGGCCATGTTCCCTGGTCTTATCTAGGGTTTTTTGAATCCACAAAAAACCCTAGATGAGACATTTGGGAGACATGCAAGCCTGACAAAAGCTCCTTGGGTTAGAACCTTTTTTTACCCAGAAGCAAAATTTAGATGTTCCTGGGTGGTACAAAATAAGTGCTGTGATTGGTCATTTGGTAGCCTCTATGTGGACTGACAGCCTACAAGAGGCTCTGTTTGGCAGTACATCTAGTTTTTATGCAACTGGAATTCAAAAATAAGCTCCTGCTTTGAGGCCACTGGGAACAACATCCAAGGGATTGATGAGCAACATGTTGCTCAAGAGTCACTGGTTTAGGATATTTGCCTGCAATACATTTTTAGGGGCTATAGCCTATTCAAGAGCTCCACAGATGTCTGTGTACATCATGCTTTAAATCGAATCTGGCCCTTGAACATGTGGTTTAGCAGATAAGTTGAAAACGTGGTGTAAACCCACAATCCCCTCTTCAAACCAACTCTTAGCACAAAACAGGAATATATAATGGACTACTTTAACATAGTTAATGATTTAAACTAATCTATCAGTAAGTGGCTGCTCTCCAAGTTTATTTGTACCTTGGGTCAGAATTTAATCATTTTGACAGTAGATCTTGGGGGAGTTAAAATGCTGTGTGATTGGTCAAAAATAAAAACAACAACGTCGGCATAGACCTGAAGTATTTATCTGTTACATGACTAATAGGCTCTGCAAAGCTGCCTACATAACATCATAACACATGTAATTATTTTATAGAAAGATAAATAGTGTCACCAAGATGTGAGAGGAGGCCACCGTGCTTTTGTGTAATCATATAACAAATGTTGTTGCATTGTGCTAAGAAAGCTCTGAGTGGAAATGGTTTTTGTATTGAGACGTACGCATTTGCTCTGCAGAATAAAAGCAAATTTAAAACTCATTTATTCTTGTCACTATTACCGTGTCAGGATTACACACTTAAAAAGTTCAAATGCCATTGCTAAGCCTACTGGCTAGAAGATGCTTGATGACTGTGAGAGGTCTCATTATGTTGATTGATTTAAGAAAATCAGCCTATTTACATCCCAAAAACAAAGTCCCTGATTTGGAATATTTCTATCGAGAGCGGAATAAATGAACTCTTGCATATGCAAAGTAAAAACCCCGGTTAAAAGTGTTGATGTTAATTTTTCCACCAAAGAATTCATTATAGAAATTGAAAAAAAAATAAGTAAAAAAAAATCAAGTTCTGCCGCCGCTGATATTCGCTGTCAAGGGTAGATGCATGCACACAGGGCACGGCGCCTACTGTCAGTGTAAGGATTCACTGGCTGACTGGCCTCCTCAGTAAATCGTTCCACCGCCTGGGCTCAGACAAATGACTTGCAAATGAAACAAAACATATTTATGATGCACTGCCATTGCTGGATTCTTCTGTGCAAGGTTACAAAAATGCTGGAAGAACTTTGAAATATATTGAAATGATTAACATTGCCTTTTGTCCTACTTATTGAGTTTGGGCACCTTGCTTCTTTAAAGATATAAAAGAAATAGATGTGTTAGTATATAACTAGGTGGCCCAACGGCAGGTGCAGGAGCCAAGTGCCCCCCCCCCCGGGTAGTTCTTTTATGCAATGAAATACTAAGTAGCAGATTAGAGAGATTATTTATTGTCTATATGACGCCTGCTCCTATGGAGACCACAATCTGGATTTTCTCCAATGTGCTTTAGTCAATTTCATTAGGAGCTTATTAACTTGCCTGCATGTTCCTTCATGGCACTCAGATACAATACAAAGGTACGGCAAAACATACCATCTACAATAATTTACGTAAATAGAGTGGCAGACGAGCCTTCTGAGCTGAATACATGTAATACATGCATATTCTCATTTGCCATGTTGCCTTTCAATGTTTCAGAGGTACACTCAAGCTAGTAGGATCCTGCCACCTCCTGTTTTATTACTTTATAGCAGTAGTGGTAAACTGAATGACTGTCCTTCCGGGGGGACGACCAAACGAGCGGATCTCTCCCCAATATGCCCACATTGAAGTGGGTGATATCAGGCTGATCTGATCATGGGCACAATGATCAGATCAAAATGGATGATACAGGGAGTCGAATCTCGGGACCTCATAGACGCATAGATGCGGCAGCAATCCGAAGGGATTTTTTTACCTGCCCGATCGAGATCTGGATGACTTTCGGCCAGATATCGATCGGGGAAGCCCATTGGATGGCCCCACACATGGGCCAATAAGCTGCCGACTCGATCAGTCAGTAGCTTTTATCGGCCCTTGTTTAGGGGCCTTTAGTCTTATGGTGGCCATAGACGCATCAATTATGATGTTTCTTGGAAAAGATCTTTCCAAGAAAGATTGTTCATTCAAATACACACGTGTAGCGATGAATCATCAGATATACAGGTAGAAACAATAGAATTCTACCAGTATCTGAGTCAGCACTAACAATGGCCGATGTTTGGGTGCCAATCAAAATTTTCCGTCCAGCCCGATTGAAGAGCCGACCGATATCGGAGTCTTCTGCCGACACCGGTCGGCTCTTTTCCCACCATACACACACCGGATGTCATACAAAAATTTGTTTCATACAATAACTGTGCGTCTATGGTCACCTTTAGAGCTGGGGCCAGTATTACAAATTTACTGGCAATGAATCTGTCGGTAAATTTGTAAAACACTGTAAATCCCTCCCTACCATGACCATCTTTACGGTCGATCACCCTTTATAATGAAGAGGCCCTCCTCTACCCCACCCAACACGCCGATTTCCAAGCTTTATCAACCCATTTCCACCCTGTGATATCATAATCCTGTAAATCCCTCCCTACCCTGACCATCTGCACTGCCGATCACCCCTTATAACGAAGAGGCCTTCCTCTACCCTACCCGCTAGCCCGCTCCCAACCCAAAGGATGGTATTACTAGAGAGAAAAGGTGGCAACCCTACTTATAACCATTGTTATGAACTAAGGGGGGCAGCCAAAGATTTGGCCTCAAAGTGGCACTTGACCAGAAACAGTCTGAAAATGATTGCCCTATATTAGGCCTGTTCAGTTTATCGCACTATAGTACACGTTACAGAAGTGCAGTATAACACAAATAACAAATACTGCATACATGGCGACTTCTATTAATCTCATATACTGACACCAGGCACCACACTACTGCCTATAGCCATTCCAGATCCACCTAGTCAAGGAAAGCACATTCCTCCAAAGTGCAGACTCTTTTTGCAACTAGAAATTGCCAGAATTATTACCTGGAGATGATACTGTTAGTGGCTAATAAAAAAGATCTACTTTGCAAGCCTGAAGTCCCTCAGATGGATTAATTCAGCCTTTCAAGATATTACCTTTAAGTCACTTTCTGAGTTACTTTATAACAAATGGCTTTGACTTTCTCATGAATTCTACAGCAAACACAGCTCCATCATTTCACTTAAGAAATCTGGTAATTTATCTTGACAGCCGTACCAAATATCACTTCTGAACGATTCTCCCTTTCATGTGAAACCACGATAAATTTGGATTTCTTCTGCATTGCTAGCAATTCACCTAAACATTGCATATTTCAGCTAAGTAAAACCAACATGGTGGGGGGAACTCCAGTGAACTTTTCACTTTCTGGACAAACAAGAGCCCATTATTGTTCTCGCATGGATAGATTAGGCTTCACGCCTTACGATATTGTCCTGAAAAGATTTCTACCGTGGCCATTCCCTGACCTTGGCATTTGGCTTTATTCAGCGCTGAAGTGATAAAGTCACACAATACAAACTATTGGCAACCAATGGGAGCCTGTCGCTTGTTTATTCTTCTTTACACGTCTACAGAGTTCATTATTAGAAGATACTTCATACAGGGATCACAGAACCGTATTGTTGCCTAAAAGGCTTGATGGGACTTTAAAAAAAAAAACAACATTAACTAATTACTGGGTAAGCGTCATGTTTGGTAGCCTAAATCCCCATATTTTAGATAATGAGGCAGATAGCTGCCACCTCATCTAACTTGATAGACAATTAAAGAAGGAAAACATATTTCTCTGAACTTCCATATTAAAATGCTTCAGATGGTGATAGACAAGAAAGATCCCCTTCAAAGCATTCAACATTCAAGCACAAAACCTCTATCAACTCATTAGATCTACATTTATTTGCCCATGGAAATCTCATATTGCTTTTTTTGTTTTAATATATCAAAACTGAATACATAATACTACATAACAAGTGTCATTCCAATTGAATTACATTTCCCAGAAATAACCTAGTTTGGGGACATTTTTTTTTTATTCACAGATCAATTACATGAAAGTGATGTCATCTATAAAGTCCTATGAAACTTCTAAACAAGCTAATACTCCCCCCTAGTGGAGGGAGGTCAGAACTCATCACAAGTAACCGTGAAATTGTTTATACAGAGAGGGACTGACCTGACAGAATACTAGATGATCACCTGTTGGGCCCATGCCCTAGTAGTCCTCAGTCAAGGGATTTTTCCATCTGACCTTTCTTATTTCTACCATAGGTTTATATGACACCTTAGAACTGTCATCTACATCTAATTCCAATAGGAGTGAACCCTCAATGTCAGGTCCTGTGAGAGGCATTTGGCGGCCACTCTTCATACATTTTCACAAAAGATCAAGAGGCAGAATTATTAAGGGTCGAGTTGTGTTTTCCACAAAAAATGTGAGTTTTCAAGTTTAGTTCAGCCAATGGCAGAGGTCCCTTGAACAATTTGAAGATTATTTGAAGATGTTAATAGCCTTCATGATGTTCACGTTTTTTTCTGTGGGTTTCGCTCGAAAATTTAATGAATTAGAGTGATTCAAGTTTTTTTTCCAGGGTTGTTAACCCAAAACTAGCTGATTTGAGTTTTTCCCATTCGAGTTTTTTCTTAAATTAGAAACCTTTGAGACTTAAATTAAATTAGAGACCTTTGAAAAATAACCCCCTAACTGTCATTTTCTCACAGTAATAGAATCAGTTTATCTTTATCAAACTTTCCTTTGATTGACTCTTTATCTAGTCCAGAGCCAAGCCAGAGGCAATACTATTTTGGCCAGCAGCTCTTCAACACTTTAAAGAATTCACCGGGCAGTCACTCTTTTCCAAACCCCTTCCCCCCAAATCAACTGAATTGGGAAAGTTTTCTGACTCTAATCTGATTCTGTCCACTTTCCTGTGCACATAGAAAAAAAGGAATGATTACTGCAATTACTCAAGACCAGAATTAGAAGGACTAGACAGAAGAGATACATTTCAAGGGTCCAAATGTCCCATCACAAACTGTTGCTCCCTGGGCACATGCCTCTTCTGCCTACCCCAAGTTCTAGGCCTTAAACTTAAGCAAAATAAATACCAGGAATTTATATATGAAATACTTTAATGCCTATTTGTTCTGCCAATACATCCACAGGCAGCAATTTCTGTAACTAAATCCCACCTATTCAGGACAGATTTGAATAAGGCACTATGGATTTAAATCCCTCAAAATGATAACTCTACTTTTATTCAAAAAAGGGCTTAATATAGGAGACAGAGTTGACATTTGATAAAACAAGCGGCCTTAGTTGGTTCTGCAGCAAATATGAGAAGCAACCGTTCCTAATGAGCTGTGTACAGAAACAATTGTGTTTTTTAATGTGCCCTTCATACTAAACAGTACTACGGAGAGCACACAAGAGCAAGTTCATTAAGTATGCACATTTATGCTTCTACATCTATATTAATTGGCAGCGCTGTATAAAATAAATACCTTGATTGGTGCACTAACGAAACATTAATCGTGATACAAAAATGAACCTAAGTTAGTGAATTACAGTCTATGGAAATAAACAAGCCAAGAGAAAGGAAAAGAAACCCTTTAGGGGATATGCCCATGAGAAATTAAAGTAGGGCTAAATTAAGATTAATAATTAGCAGCCTGATAGATGGATGGCCTCACACACAATCCAAAACTTCCTTTCTGTGGCCGCTGTCTCAGCAGCTGTCTAACTTCACTGTGGGAATTCGGACAATGCTAGCCTGGCGTCTCAACACCTGTTGGAAGCGTGCACTTCATTTTTCTTGCTCCACGGAACGTCAGATGGGATTTGCATGGATTTACTTCCTATTAAGTACAGGCTTTCATGCTTAATATGATGCATTTCAGAAGGAAAATGAACCTTGTTTCCAGTTACAGGACTTGGCCTGGAATTGTAAATGCTACACTGGTTCAACTTAATAACCCAAACCACCCTGATTGCAGGTCTCTTGTAAGTACATTTGTCAGAAACATAATCTGGTATATAACGAACCCTGTTCTAGTTTGTTTAGTTAAGCCACAATTTGCTCCTGTCCAAATACTGAGAATAGGACTCAACTGAAATGCCACCTTTGTGTTGCTGCACGTAATAGCTGGCAGCTTGTCTCACATATAAAGGCCACCCACCTTAATAAAGAGCATGGACAAAAATCTATTACCACCATTGTATCTAGACCACTTTTGCAGTACATGGTTTTATGGACCACAGGGAATATATCTGTATATAAAATTACAAAAAAAAAGCCAAGGTGGAAATTTTATGAGCAATATTTTATGGCAAATGAACAAACTAAAGGGGGCGATATCGGATATAAATTATATTATCATAGCCCTTCCCCTAATGTATAAGAAGAGTGCAATATCAGCTAGATGTCTCCACTGCCCTTTCCCTATCCTTTGGGGACATTGACCATCATGCCCTTCAGCACTTGTTTAACTATAACTTCCGTCATCTCCCAATAGTGTTATGGAACGTTTCAGTTCAATAACAGTTGGGGGCCCAGGTGGGACATTCTTGATATAAAGATTATCTAGATCTCAGCACAGTTGTCCTCTCTCCCATGTCACACAGCCAAACATCTGCACTACTGAAATGTGAGAAATTATCAAAACACATCTAAAGTTTCTTGCTCTGCTTCGATTTCCTCTATATTTGCATTTGTCCCCTGTTAAGAGAAGAAGTCTAAGGAATCTACCAGGAAATCATTGAGGAGAGGTTCAGATTGTAACAGCAGCTGCACAATATATAGAATGTCATGTAATCTCTAAAACAGACCTGTGTAATATGTATATATTGTGCCTCATTTATATGGGGTTATGATGCATGATGTTGACTAACTGCTGTATTTAAAAAAGCAAGTTAGGGAGCCTCAGAGGAGGCAGCATAGAACGTTTATCAGAAGCAGTAAGGGTAGGGCCTTCACCCTCTGATGCTTCATACCTTCCAGCCATTGCCCTGATCAGAAGTGGACATGGACCACATTGGCGTGTTGACTGAGCCCTCGTTTGCAGGTCTTTCTAGGCCAGCAATATGATCCGATCTTTGGCCAAACAAGCAGCACTTTATGTGTAGGGAAGGCTTTACTGGATCAACTGGCAGTTACTATGTACTGTACTGCAATCAGGTTACCTGTTCCAAGGCAGCTTATCACTCAAGGTAGAAGATTTAAAAAACTAACAAAAATCAAACCCAACAACGTTAAAGCCTGGGCACTGCCTATTTACGACATGGCATTGTAAATATCATTACATTGTTCTTTGTGAAATAAAAAGATGCTCTTCCATGGAAATTGCGCTGCTTCTTTAAATCCGAGAGCCACTCTACATTTACAGCCAATTCTGGACTAACTGCAAATGGAAATAAGATTTGGTCAATATATCAAAGCACGTATTAGAAATGAAATGTCAGGGTCTGATGGTATTTGTGCGATTCACCATGTTGACAGCTATATGACACGGAGAAATACCATAGGAGAAATATCACTTGCCTAAGACCACATTTTAATAACACAAATCGAGCCGCGTGTGCCCTCCATTTGACAACGAGACAAGCTAAACAAAGTATAAACTGACAAAATATTGTCTTTAATTAATCAAGGATTATTTGTAGGGGAAACGGCTTCACTAACTTCGAGGGGGGATTAGATTGGCCATGTGCTGACATTTAATGCGTGGCTCTCGGAATAATTGGGCTACAAGCGACGCAAGCAAATAGGAGTCAACAATCAATCCAAACGGAATAACAATTCTGCCCCACCTGACAGAATATATTTGGAACACTTAGTAGGCCGATCGGGCTGAGCAAGTTTCTATTTGATCGTCTACCCAAGGCAAATGGAGCTTTTAGAACTCAGCGGAACATCATTGTTCCCAAACTAGTTTTTATTTTACCTAGGGCTTTTTAGCTCTGCATATCGGTAGTAAGGAACCAATACATCACATTGAAGAATAAGGAAATGTTAATTTGGTCAGCAAGTGATTGTAGGGGTGACATTTGTCATAGGAAGCAGTTCTTACCCTTGCAGCACTTCCATGGGCTTTACAAAACACCATGAAACAAATCTGAATGGGAGATGCTAAAATTTTCCAATAAGCAATGTTAAAGGAGAAGCAAAGGTCTTTTTACTTGGGGGTGCCAATATTTAGGCGCCCCACTATGATCACATCTACTTAACTAAAACCCCAGGCCCGGGATTCTTCTAGTGAGCACCACGGAGCGTTCGTCTTCTGGATTCATCTTTTTGGCTATTTCGTTCTTCTGCGCATGTGTCTGCCCTGGGAAATTTGAAGAAAGTAGAAGCCGGAAGACGAACGCTCCGTGGTGCTCGCTAGAAGAATACCTGGCCTGGGGTTTTAGTTAAGTAGATGTGATCATAGTGGGGCGCCTAAATGTTGGCACCCCAAGTAAAAAGACCTTTGCTTCTCCTTTAACATTGCTTATTGGAAAATGTTAGCATCTCCCATTCAGATTTGTTTCATGGTGTTTTGTAAAGCCCATGGAAGTGCTGCAAGGGTAGGCGCCCCACTATGATCACATGTACTTAACTAAAACCCCAGGCCAGGGATTCTTTTAGCGAGCACCACGGAGCGTTCGTCTTCTGGATTCTTCTTTTTTGGCTATTTCGTTCTTCTGCGCATGCGTCTGCCCTGGGAAATTTGAAGAAAGTAGGAGCCGGAAGACTATCAATCCGTGGTGCTCGCTGGGAGAACCCCGGGCCAGTGCAGTTTTCTTCTGACAGGAGCACCAGCCCGGGGTGTCCGGTAAGTACATGCGATCACTTGAGGGTTCCTAACTTTTGGCACCCCCAAGTTAAAAGAACTTTTCTTTCTCCTTTAAAGCTTAAAAAACGGGTATTTTTTCCAGACGATCATATTAGTCTCATCCTTTACTGGAAACAGGTACGGCGCCGATGCAGAAGGAAATATTTGCATCATTACATTGCTAATTAAATCTTGCATTTTGCCAGCGTTAATAAGTACATTATAAAATATTTAGCACTGAAAACACTATTATCCTCAAATCCGAGAAGCAGCAAGAAAAAAAAAAATCATCTTCACAAATTAGCCGGCTATATTAATCCAAACATGATCTTATTAATGTTAATGTAATGTTTTGGCTTATAAACGAACACACAATCTGCTTTATCGAGCCATATTCAGCAGCTCCCGGTCTGTGGCTTCATACAGCAGACAGAATTAGATTATATACGACTGATTACACTCCCAAGCACAAGGCATTATTAAAAGGCTCAGACAAAGAGATCTGCCCCCTCTCACTTAAGGGCAACTACACGGGATGACTTTCAAGTGAAACTGGATTTGTAAATCCTATTTCTGGCGCTAGAAAGATTTTACCTGGGGAAGGGTGGGAAGGAACATTGCTGTAGATGGGAGTGGAAACCGTGGCTGTACATTAGTAAAATACAAGGAAGTGAGGGTTCTATTTGTACTTTTCTCTTTCCAATTTTTGGTCACAGCGGTGGACTGAAACCCACCATATAAAGGCAACACAGACAAAAAATAAAGAAACATTTACATAAGATGACTCACATGCATACCCTTCTATCTAGATATATCCAGCTAAACAAAACAGCCTTGACGTATCTCCCAGAATTTAGGTTCATGTTCATGTTCTCAGTTTGCAGCTCAGACAAACGTGAACAGAATAATGCTGGTTGTTGACGTTCTTCAAAAAGTCAATTTTTTTTCTTTTTTCCCTGCAAAACCACGCCGATTCTAAAATGCGCTGTGTAATTACATGGTATGCAAACTACCCCTAATTTGCACAGATTAAAAGAGACTGACAGTTGCTGCAATTTGCTGCCATCTAAGGGCTCATTTCCACGGTTTTCCCAACCTTGAGTGTCCAACACACAGTCACATTGTTTACGGAGCATACGGAAGCTTGTGATCTTCGAAGAGGTAACGCTTGGGTAAGTAATGTTTCTGCGCATTTTTGTAACATGTTGAGTAATAAACGCAATAGAATTTTTGAGAGTTGCCATTTTGGATGCTGACTGTTGACCTGAAGGAATCAGATTTGAAGCTAATTAAAGTGCACAGGACATAAAGTAAATCCTACAGAAGCCTCCTGAGATGTGTACATATATGGTATCTTCAATGACACAAATCATTAATTTATTCTGTAATGTCACTGTGATACTGTGTTAGTGAGACTGTAAATCAAGGGGGCTGCACCATTCTTTGACCAATTCTATATACTGATAATCCAGTGAGAGCAAACCTTTTGCATGACACTCATAACTCATCTGTAGTACTGTATTTAATACGAGCAATATCCCCCAGCAGGTACAACTTGATAGGAACTCTCTGAAGAGGACAAGAGCACACTTAAAGGGTTGTTCCTGCTACCTTAAAGGGATATTGCTTTCAGAATACAAAGTGCAGGGATTTTACCTGAAAACCTTTGGAAATATTATATAAAGTAGCGTGGCATTGGGACAGAACACTTTACAACTTACTTATAGTTATTGGCACTTTATGTTTACATGGGGGAATTACTCAACTCTTTCAATATCCTTTCTGGACTGTTACGATTGGGCTTTCAGATATATTTTTCAGATTCTTTAGGATCTTAGCACAAGAAAAATACCCTTTATATTAAAGGTTCATAAACATTGACCACATGTTCCTTGGAAGGCTACGGCTGGTTTACCAATGGGAGTGAATGAAGTTGTGGGTTTATTGGTCCGTTTATGAGGGTTCCTCAACTACTATCTGCCAAATCCCATCAAGCAAGGACTGCAATAACATGTTGATGTAGTCTTCTCACGACAGCTTTGCATAGGCAACTATTATGTTGTGATCGTCGACCCAGAGGCTGAGTTATGAGATCAGCCCAATTTGGCCAATGGACATCAGTGGCTATATAAGGCAATAAAAGATGAAACTCAAGCCCTTACTTTATATGCAATTCTTCGGTATTGTATCCCTTGCTCCCATCCAAAGCACCATTCCAATAGTAATGTAGGTGGGAAACGATACCACAAGCACAGAGAACTCATGCTAAAGGTGCCTTTATTCAACACGCAACATGTTTTGAGCTACATGGGCTTAAAGGCACCTTTAGCAGCAGTTCTCTGATCTTGTGGTATCTGTTTCCCACTTACATTACTATTATATAAGGCAATGATCCTCTTGTTGGGTGACCTCACTTAAGAGTAGATCTTGCCCTGTATCCTCAGCTTTAGTTGGCAACAAAAGTAGATAAATACAATTTATATTGTAAAAATAAACTATGCATGAAAACTGAACCTCAAATTTAACTAAAATAACTGGACACTATTAAAGCGTATGACAAAAAATTGCATTTTAATCAAAGGGAGGTTATTATGCAATGAAAGTATTCACTTAACTTCAGGGAGTATAAGACATAGGTATAGCATCTTGCGTAAGGCAGTGGCTTTGTTTTACCGTATATACTCGAGTATAAGCCGATCCGAGTATAAGCCGAGGTACCTAATTTTACCTACGAAAACTGGGAAAACTTATTGACTCTAGTATAAGCCTAGACACAACTACAGCCCTCTCTCCCAGCAGCGCAAATTCCGCCAAAGAGACTCCCCCAGCGATCGACCGGACTTCTTTGCAAAGTTGATGGTGACAGAGAATTGTGCAGAGAGTGCTGTGTGTCATAAAACCATCACTGATCTATCGTATAACCAACAGATGGCGCTGTGTGATATTGCCATCACTGTTAATCCTTTATTCAACCAACAGATGGCGCTGTGTGATATTGCCATCACTGTTAATCCTTTATTAAACCAACAGATGGCGCTGTGTGATATTGCAGTTACTGTTATTCTTTGATATAACCAACAGATGGCGCTGTGTGATATTGCAGTCACTGTTATTCTTTGATACAACCAACAGATGGTGCTGTGTGATATTGCAGTTACTGTTATTCTTTGATATAACCAACAGATGGCGCTGTGTGATATTGCAGTCACTGTTATTCTTTGATATAACCAACAGATGGCGCTGTGTGATATTGCAGTCACTGTTATTCTTTGATACAACCAACAGATGGCGCTGTGTGATATTGCAGTCACTGTTATTCTTTGATATAACCAACAGAGGGCGCACTGTTATTCTTTCATAAAACCAACAGAGGGCATTGTGGGATATTGCAGTCTCTCCCCAAGTGAACTGTTGGTATAGGAATGATTAAAAGTGACTGCAATCTCAGCTACTGTCTGCTGACCCGAGTATAAGCCGAGGTAGACTTTTTCAGCACATTTTGGATGCTGAAAAACTCGGCTTATACTCGAGTATTTACGGTATTTCATTTCAAGCACCCGTTTGAGGTTCAAAATTATCCTGGCACCATAATACGGTTCTAGAAAGGGTTAATTAATGCTACGCTTATACCTCAAACTTGGGTAGTATGAGGCCCACTGTGAAATTATGAATATTCCTGAAATATCATCACTATAGGACTGTCAAATTAAGCCTCGCTGATAAAAGGCAGCGCTAGCTCTTTAAATATGAATGAGCAAAGCAGGAAAATATATCTTTAAATAACAAGCTCACTTTCCTGAAAATGAATATTTATGCTGCACCTTCCAAGATGGGATTTCTTCCCCAGCCATCTTCTCATTCTGGGCAGGATTATTAGACATCGCTACCAAATACACTCGCACAATTACACGGACACACGGAACCGGAGATATCCATTCGCACAATTTCAGCAGCGCATTAAAATCTAATGCAATGCTGCCTCCCAAAAAGAACATTAGTCTGCAAGTATGCCCAGAATGTTAATTATGAAGATAAATATACAACTCTTAGAACAATGTTATATAATACAACAATTCCGCTTTCGAAGCAGGGAGCCAATAAGAAAAGACAAATAAATGTACAGAATTAATGAATGCCTAAGATATGGATAGCACTGTTAGTTTGTGAGCATTGGATCTTACCATATTAGCCCGGGTATCATATATGTACCGACAACAAAAGTGATCAAGCCACGGGCATTTGGGGTTAATATTTTGACTATTCAGGCCATAAAATAAAGATGATTAAAGAAGTAGTAATGGTTAAACCTCCAGGAGGTGACAAGTGTACATCATGCAGGGCTTTACAATAATTAGATATGGCCTGATTGGAATAAGAAGTGGACTGGACATGGTGGGATTGAAGTTAAAATATAATCAGTCCTGTTGGGAGGTGGGATTCACAAGTGCCTTAAAGGAACAGTAACTTCAAAAAATAAAAGTTTTAAAGTAATGAAAATATAATGCAGTGTTGCTCTGCACTGGTAAAAAGGATGTGTTTGCTTCAGAAACACTACTATAGTTTATATAAATAAGCTGCTGTATAGCAATGGGGGCAGCCATTCAAAGGAGAAAAGGCTCAGGTTACACAGCAGATAAGCTCTGTCTGTCTAATGGTGTTATCTGGTATCCATTCGTTAACCTGTGCCAGCCATTTTTCAATTTCCGCCATTGCTCCACAGCAGCTTGTTTATATGAACTATAGTAGTGTTTCTGAAGCAAACAGATAATTTACCAGTGCAGGGCAACACTACATGATATTTTCATTACTTTAAAACACTTACATTTTTTGGTGTTACTGTTCCTTTAAGCCAAAGATATTGCAGCTTGGTCTCACAACCAGTTTAGCGGGATGTGCTGACTATTGTATAGAAAGAAGCAAGCATGTATAAACATTTAGAACAATGATCCCCAACCAGTAGCTCGTGAGTAACATGTTGCTCTCCAACCCCTTGGATGTTGCTCCCAGTGGCCTCAAAGCAGGTTCTTATTTTTGGAATTTTAGGCTTGGACTCAAGTTTTAGTTGCATGAAAACCAGGTGTACTGCAGGCTGCCAGCACACATAGGTGCTCCCAAATAGCCAATTACATCTCTTATTTGGTACCCCCAGGAACATTTTGGATGCTAGAGTTGCTGCCCAAATATTTTTGCATTTGGCTCATGAGTAAACAAAGGCTGGGGACCCTTCATTTAGACGTATTCTTATCTATACTAGCTCATAGACATTGACAAAAGATGTCCATAAACCTACATCGAAGGCATGGTATCTGGTGTATGAAAATGTGATCATCCTATGTCCATAGGTGGAGACCATTGTCAAGAAGCTCTTCTCCATAATATTACAATTTAGATAATGCAAATATATTAATCTAGCTCAGAGGTGTAACTATAGAGAAAGATTATCTTGTCAGCGCATTGGGCCCTGGAGTTACAAGGGGCCTAGTGGAGAACTGGCTACTAAATGTAGCGCTGTCAACTTTTGTTGAAGCTCACTCTGGGACCCGGAATACTTACTGCACATGCGCAGTTGGATTTTTAAAGAGAAACTGCAGAAAAATCGGGAGACCATGGTAGGATGATGGAAGACTGGGGAGAAGAGGGCTAAAATACCGAAAAAAATAGAGGGAGTTGACAGCTCTGTAATCGTAAGCTTTTAGAAAGTGCATTAATAAAAATTATGCTTGAAACAACTGCCAAAACTATTTCAACACACCAGCTTTTCTAAGCGATTGCTAGTAACTCCGACACAAAGATGGATGCTTGCAATGCAGGCCGTGGTACTTGACTGCTCTGGAGCAAGCTGGAGGGGACCACTTCATCATAAGGCTGCATAATGTAATGGGAAAATGTACAGAGATTTAGAACTGGCTTCTCACAACTCTTGGGGCTGCAATAAATCAATTTATGAGACAATCAATTCACCGAAAGAAACCAGAAGTAGCAATATCTTGATAACTGACTCTATATATATAATTAAGAACATGCATTCAGAGATGCAAAAATAACAGTAAAGGACCTAGAAAACCTAATCTGGAGGTAAAGTGGTAGTATGGACTTTTCTTAGCAACTTTACAGTTGGCCTTCATTTGATAAAATATCTGTTCATAAAGTAGATCATATTTACAATATATAAATATATATATATATATTCTTTTTTGTTAACCTTGAGAAGGAGCACAGTTGGTGTTCGAAACCTCTGATTTTTTTCAATAAATCTTGATTTTTTCACAAGTATTCCCGTTGAGTGCGGAACTATGTTACTTTATTTACCTGCAACCGGGTAAATTGCTAAACAAGTTTAGGGTGTGCTCCTCCATGTTCTATAGATAGATAGATAGATAGAGGATAGATAGAGGATGGATAGATAGATAGATAGATAGATAGATAGATAGATAGATAGATAGATAGATAGATAGATAGATAGATAGATAGATAGATAGATAGATAGATAGATAGATAGATAGATAGATATGGTAAAAAAATTTATGGCTGGCTTAGAAAAACAAAGTTGAATTTATGGTGCAGTGAGCTTAGCTCTGAGATCTGCCATATTATTGGAGTATGTCTGGCAAAATACCAGCCATGCAGACAGCTCAATGAGATGTCTAGAAGAATTTTTGGAACCAGACAGACAATAAGGGTTTCTGCGAAACACAGGAAAGATAAGCAATGTCCAACCAGCTCGGAATTATCCAACAGCCAGCATTTTCTAAAAAAAGCCATTTTCGCTTGGTGCAATGCTCAGGGTTGCGGTTCAACAGCTTTTACAGATACCAAAAACATATTTTGGCCAGGAGGCCATTGAAACCATAAAGGTCCATGGCATACCTTGGAATTGAAATTGAGTTCTTAACACAAAAATGATTTACAGCTCCTTATTGGTCATCCTGCATCTACCTCCATAGCTACCATATTGGACCTCTACCCTGTTACCAATCAAACATTAGCAGGTATATTGGACTTCCAATTTGGCAAGTGCAACCTGAAGAGGAATATGGAACGGTAATGTAAAGGTATGTAGAGATGAAATATAAATGCCTGCAGTTGTTGAAAATTAACTGGAATAAGTGAGGTGAACATGGCCAAACACATCAGTGGGTAGAGGAGCTCATCCATTGAGAAACCGTCCTGAGAAGTGTTTTATCTTCATCAGATAATGGCTCAAAATGTTGCCTTCTGTAAAGAGCCTGTGTACCGAGCAGAATAAGGCGATTGATATATCTAACAATATGAATAGGCAGGCGCAGTCTGTTAATCACTGCTGTCAACAAAAGGAGAAGCAAGGGTATTTAGGCAGAGCATAGGAATGCCCAGAGAGCTCAGCGAGTGTACGGGGAGAGCTTGGCAATGCCTAGAGAGCTCAGCGAGTGTATGCAAATGCAGTTATATCTAAATTCAAGCAGAAAGTGGCCGAAGCACAGTTCACATCAGTCACCGAGAGAACATGGTTATTATACATGCAAGTGACAGAGACATTCAGTATTTACTATTCTCGAGGTGATCTTCCCAATTCTCCGGAAGCTTCAAAAAATGTTAATGCACAGCCCAGACTGCGATTTGCATTATTTTCCCTAAAATTCCAATTTGCACTGCCTGCGACCCGGCTCCAATTCCTGCAGCTGCCACTAACATGCATGACGGGTTCCCTAGCAACAGAATCAACGTGCCCGCTTATTACTCCGGTGGCACCAGAACTTCATTGCATTTTAATACATAACACACTGTGACAGACTGCTAAATATAGAAGCAGCCTTTTCAGTTTTCACATTTAATTCTGTCTCACACTTTATAGAAATGTTTGTGCTGGGAAATGATAATTTAGTTGCTGACAGAAAGTAAACAATGGGCGGTTGGTGTTACTTATTCCCAAGTAGTATGAACTGGCCTCGAGGAAAGGGTGTGTGGCTGCACATGATGGGTGCCATGGACTTTCACAGTGTGCTACATTTTTCCATTTCTTTCCTCTTTCAGTTTTGACCACATTCTGCCTTTTAATCTTGAAATGTACTTTCTTTTGAGCATTAATGTTGGTTCTCACACTGTGCTAAACGGCTTAGCCAAAAGCAGAAACTTATCTTACAGCACTACTGAACATTTTCAAACGGGGGCAATGGCACACAGGAGATCTTTTTCTATAGTTCCTAGTGCTAAACACCTTTCCTTTTTATGGGGCTAAAATTGGTTGCACTAAAAATCAAATGGAAGCTTTCTAAAGGCTGATAGTGTAAGCAAATGCTATGTTATTCGCCTTTGTATTTGTATGAAGCAATAATCATTCCATTGTGGATAAATGGATCCCTTTATAGACATATATCATAGTGAGGCCACTCAATTTTGAGGGAGCTATATAGTTATAAAATGTATCAATGACAGGCAGTTACCTTATATATTTGCAATATGAATTATGGCAAGTTTCTTTAGGTTTATGGAGATAGCAAAATCGAGCTCTACCAGTAGATTATGAGCCGGTAATCACAGCGATTTACCAATAGATTACCTTACATGCTACTTCCCATTCTTCAGGTTTTAAAGAAGAACGAAAGGTAAACTAAAAGTATCGCTCTGTCCTGGGCCCCTTAGTTTTCTCCCTCGGCAACTAATCAACTCGCATGGTTTCCACTACCAACTCTATGCTGATGATACGCAAATCTCTCTCTCCTCTCCTGATCTCAATCCAGAACTCTCAACGCGGGTCTCCTCCTGCTTGTCCGCTATCTTTACTTGGATGTTGTAACGCTACCTTAAATTAAACCTCTCTAAAACAGAAATGGTTCTCTTTCCTCCAACTAACACCAGTAACATCCCAGAAGTATCCATCATAGTTAACAATTCCACTATCACCCCTTCTCCCCAGGCCCGGTGCCTTGGGGTTATCCTAGATTCTGCCCTGTCATTCACTCCTCATATCCAGTCACTTATTTAATCATGTCACTTCCACCTAAGGAACATATCCAAAATATGATCATTTATCACCCAAGATGCTGCCAAAATTCTTATTCATTCTCTCATCATATCATGTTGAAACTACTGTAACTCTCTTTTAATTGGCCTTCCCCACCAGAGACTGTCACCTCTCCACTTCATAATGAACACTGCTGCGAGGCTTATACACTTCAGCAACCGCTCCTCCTCGGCCATGCCACTCCCTGCACTGGCTTCCACTACTTTTCAGAATAAAATTAATGACCCTGACATTCAAAGCACTTAACTCCACCCCACCATACATCTCTGAGCTAATCTCTATATACTAACCCAACCAACCACTTACTACGCTCCTCTATTGACCTGCTAATCAACTCTTGTCTCATTACCTCCTCACATTCAAGACTTAACAAGGGCTGCACCTCTAATCTGGAATTCTCTCTTACGGTCTGTCCGACTTTCTCCCAACCTTTCTGCTTTCAAGAAATCTCTTAAAACGCAATTATTATTATTTTTATGTATGGTTGCAAGCATAAAGCATGGATTAATGTCATTGAGTCACATGACATTACTTAATTAGACTGAGGCCATACTGAGGCCATATTTACTATGCTAGTGATACAAATTTGCCCCAGGTGTCTGGAGGCCATGCTCTTATGACTGATGAGATCACATTTAAAAAGAACGTATTTACCCTAATAAATGCTGGTTAGCTGTAAACACTATACGCTACAGAGCTACAGGCTGAATTAGTGCATTGGGATGAGAATGGACGCAAAGTAATTGCTCAACAAACATCAATCAGCTGTCCAGCCGCTCAAAGATTGAGAATAATGTAAAAGGAAAATGTACCATTTTAGGCACTTTTAGTGTAAATATGGGCCGTAAATACAAGTTTCATTTAAAATGCTGTGGTCATCGGAAGAACCACACTCAGAAGGCGATAGCAAATTATACATGCAAAGTAATGAATCTTTCAGTTAACATTAGACCAGCAGAGAAGCCTAAAATATGTCTGCAATAACTATAAATGTCCTATTAATCCTCAGCTACAGTGTTATTTATGCAAACTCATTCTCACATATATAAAAATATAACTATACAAATTCTAACATTTAAAAAAAATAAATAAATAAACTTTTCTGGTTGCTGGGGTCACTCTCTAAACCAATCAGAAGGCAGATTAATCCTGAATTTTAGTTAATATTGTTATTTCTAATATATATATTTTTTATCACACCCTCTCCTATTCTGCTTCAGTCTGTCTTTCAAATACGCACTTACAAAAGAGTCCTTCTGCTTTATTTTTATGTAAAATAAGGAATGGGGGTTGTCACAGTGCTTTACTATACTCTTTGTAGGTTATAGTAATTTATAGTAAACATACTCAGCTTCTGATGCCCTGGGGAGGGCACCCTTTCTCTGTGTTTTTTTTCCCTTGTTGTATGTTCAGGCCACTGCTTTTCATAATATCTGTTAAAGTTTGGCCACTAGCGAGTTGGTCATAAGCAGCTGTACAACCAGATTCCTGTTAAACATCAAAATCCATTTAATGATTCATCATATATTGATGAGCACTAGGGGGAGCTATTCTGCACAATCTCTACTGAGGGAAGGATCTTTATAAAATCCCCTGATATAGAGTCCTGCAGCGGGTCAGGTACCCATGGGTTACCTGCAAAAACCTGTGGTACCCTGCGGGTTGCAGGTAGAATTTTCGGGAGCGGGTATAGACGCTGTTCAGCGGTTCTTCTCAATAGCGAGTTTTACTCCTTTTTTCTGATCAACTTCCAGTGATGTCACTTCCAGTTTACGACAGAGATTCCTGTTTCTTGATGGTCAGCGGGTCGCGGATCGGGTTTGCGGATAAGGTACTTGCGGGCCGGGTAGCATGTTGCGGGTCCAGGTTGCTGGTCGTGTTTAACAAATTGGTTCCTTAGAGGACTCTACCCTGATATACCCAAGCACACTGGAGTTTAATAATGCACAATTGTATTTTATAGGTCACTATACAAGACAAACTTACAGTGGTAAGCAAATTCTAAACAATGGATGTTGCAGAACTACAGCTCAAGACATATCTGTCAGCAGGATGATGGCAGTTGCAGTTTAATGATAGATGGAAACAGTGGCGTAACTACCAGGGGAGCAGGGGGTGCAATTGGGCCAGGGCCCGCACCCCTGCAGGGCCCCCATGCAGTCACGCGCCCACTGGAGTCGGCTGCAGCTGCACGGATGAGGGTGGGGGCGGGGCCCGGCTGCACGGCCCGCACCAGGGCCCGCCCCCACCTAGTTCCGTCACTGGATGGAAACCATGTGAATCCATTCGAAAAACTTGTTCATGAATTGGCTGGTATATCTATTGGCTGCCACTATGTAAATGAAAGGGAATAATAATAATCATAGTAGTTGGCACATGCAGTTCATTTGAACTGCTTCAAATGAAAGTTCTTTTCTTCTAGTCTAAAGGGGTGGCCTCTGGTGGATCACCGTTCCAGAGCCCACCCCTTTAGATTAGAAGAAAAGAACTTTCATTTGAAGCAACGTAGGGGGTTCTTCACAGTCAGGACAGTGAGGTTGTGGAATACACCACCGGGTGATGTTGTGATGCTGATTCAGTTAATGACTATAAGAATGGCTTGGATGATTTCTTGGACAGACATAATATCAAAGGCTATTGTGATACTAAGCTCTATAGTTAGTATAGGTATGGGTATATAGAATTTATGTGAAAGTAGGGAGGGGTGTGTGTATGGATGCTGGGTTTTCATTTGGAGGGGTTGAACTTGATGGACTTTTTTCAACCCAATTTAACTATGTAACTATGCTTAAAGGGACAATAAACACTCATTTAGACTTGGAGTAATGCCTTTGGGATGATTGATATTTTTAAGGACTAAAGTTTGCCATCAAAGTTTCTTGGAATTGGGACCTGTTATCCAGAATGCTCGGGACCTGGGGTTTTCCGGATGAAGGAAAGGTAATTTGGATCGCCATACATTAAGTCTAATAGAAAATGATTTAAACATTAAATAAACCAAATAGGCTGGTTGTGTCTCCAATAAGGATTAATTATATCTTAGTTTGAATCAAGTACAAGGTACTGTTTTATTATTACAGAAAAAAAAGAAATTGTTTTTAAAAATTTAGATTATTTGAATTAAATGGAGTATATGGGAGATGGCCATCCCATAATTTGGAGCTTTCTGGATCACGGATCGCATTACTGCATTTTCTATAGCAGGTGAAAAGTTACTGCACCCATTTATACAGAAGAGGAGCGAACGCCATCCAGTGCCATTCTACATAATCTGCTTGTTACAGACAGCAGGGGAAGGGGAAAGAACAAGAGAAAAGAAAAACAAACGCTGTGCTGGTTTCACATTTCCTTTGTGTGTTAACACTGGAAAGAACACAATACAGTGGCAGAATGAGTGGGAGGTTTATTGCGAGACAGATATGGCAATTTGTTAAAAAGCTATCACACCTACTGATATAGCAGCCGCTTTCCACCGCCTGTCCTACGGCAGTACATGAGCGAGACAGAGGGATGTCTGGCTGGGGAAAGACAAGCTCAGCTGACTATTAGTCCTATTAGCTGGCTCCTCACTCTTTGCTTCTCTTGGAAAGGAACAGTAGAAACAATTACAGGTATTGGACTGGATAACAGATCTTTCCATCATTTGGATCTTCATGCCTTAAGTCTACTAGAAAATCATGTAAACATTAAATAAACCCAATAGGCTGTTTTTTGCTTTCAATAAGGATTAATTATATCTTAGTTGGGAACAAGTACAAGCTACTGTTTTATTATTACAGAGAAAAAGACAATCATTTTTTAAAATTTGGATTATTTGGATAAAATATAATCTATGAGATAGAGTCCTGCAGCAGGTCGGATACTCATGGCATTAAAAGCAGGTTCCCACTTCGGGAGTGGTTATTGATGCGGGTCGCTGTGTGAGTTTCTCATCTATATTTCTTATGTCATGTTATATTGTCTATATTTTGTCCTATTAAACTTTTACAAAACTTTTTTCTGTCTCCGCCCACTTTTGATGTCACTTCCAGTTTGCAGCAACAGCACTTCCTGTTTAATAGTGTTTGACTGGTTGCAGATAAGGTAGTTGAGGACCAGGGTTGTGTAGTGGATCCAAGTGGGTAAATGTGTGGGTTGTGGTTCAGGTCACGGGCTTCGGATTCAGGTCCTGGTCTCAAAAATTGGTTCCGCGCAGGACTCTACTATGGGAGACAGCCTTTCCATTTGGAGCTTTCTGGATAATGGGTTTACCACATAACGGATCCTATACCTGTATATGAGCCATGGACTGATGGTACCAAATCACACGTCCTCAGTGAAAGGCTCTTCCCACTCCATACCTAACCAACCTATTTCAAGTTCTGTATAAAAACTTTTAGAAACAAGTTTGACAAATTTACTGAAGGCGTTTCCATTCTGCTCAGCTGCATAATTTTGACTAAAACTCATTGTAAGCCGCCATGACATTTTTCAAGTACGGTCCACTTTGTGATTGTGGAATTAAGCATGTCTTATGGACATCTCACACTACCAAGGTTGGAGAACCACTGAGCTTCAAACAATGTAATGTTCATTAATAAACTTTAATTGGCAGATTTAAGTCAGCAATGTGCCCGGACTGAAAGCAGACAGTGTTTTTCTGTTAAGTTGTACCCGTGTGCTCGGATTTCAATTTCAAGGGCCATTATCTAGCTAGACTTTTCATGTGGGAATACACGCAAAAATTCCATTTCAACTAAAATAATCCTGGGCTGCCGTTATCTCTCTAACAGAAATGATTAGTGTCCGCTGCCAGATAAGCTGATTAATAATGGATTGTCTGAGCATTATCAGTTGTGTAAGTCCAATAGAAACATATTCATCTTTAACCATTAGGACCCCACACTAAACTAATCATGCAGACGACCAGACTAATAAGTTCTCATATTGAGAAGTAATTATGCATTTAAAGTGCATTTGCATTCAGGGTGAATGGGGCCTAGTGTCCCAAGGAACAACCTAACAGTGATGATGCCATAGGCAAAAATACTTGGTTCAGTAACTTCACAGTTTATAGTGGTTTGACAAAAAAAAAAAAATAGAACTGCCCGTCTCCATTTCAAATATGGGGTCTCTGAGGCTCATTGTCCATGGTAGAAAGCAGCTGGTGCCAGTGGCCTGTATTCTTGATGCTACATGGGATGCCAAAATGCAAAACAAATACTTTGTGTAGATAGCAAGAATCTGAATAAAGTTGATAGAGCCATAAACAGACTGACTTTGCGGTTATATAATATATAATAACAGCAGGGTGCCCTGCTTTTCCAGCTAGAATCTAGAATTATTTGAAAAACAAAGTCAGTGAGGGTTTAAAGTTGGATCTGTTTGACTTGCAGGAATGAGCAATAGGCTCCTAAATTTCAATTCCAGAATGATGGAAACTGTGTTGGACTGGCTAACCAGGATATCAAGACAAATCACGGTGGATCCCAACACCTGGTCAGGCAGGTGGATGTTATTGGCTTAGCACAGCAGATTTTATCTGCGCTTGGGACTGTCAGTAGTGGCAACGGCCAAGTCAAGTCTTCCAGTCTGCAAAGAACAACATTGGAACATTGATAAGTTCCTCTCTCGATGCTTTAAAAAAGCTGATCTGACCATTTGAGTTGAACTTTAGCATAAAGCTAGCCATATGAAGGCAAATGCAGCAAGCTAATATGATCTACAAGACCAATATCTAGTAGGGCAGTGATCCCCAACCAGTCGCTCATGAGCAAAATGTTGCTCTCCAACCCATTGGATGTTGCTCCCAGTGGCCTCAAAGCAGGTGCTTATATTTGAATTATTGCCTTGAAGACAAGCTATGGTTGCACAAAAACATGTGTACTGCCAAACAGAGCATACTGTAGGCTGCAAGTCCACATAGAGGGGTGCCAATAGCCAATCACAGCCCAATATTTGGCACCACCAGCAATGTTTTGCATGCTTATGTTGCTCTCCAACTTTTTTACATTTTGAATGTGACTCATGGGTGAAAAAGGTTGAGAACCCTTTATAGTAGAGGATTGGGCAGATAACAATTAGGGTTAATCAGGGTGTTCAAACTAGTTAAAGATTAGCTCTTTGGTGACACTTCCCTTCATTTGTCTGTCTTCAAACAGAAGTGCCACAAGAAATAACAATTAAGACAAGGCAAATATAACTAGCTGTGAATTGTTTTAAACTACATTAAACCATGAACCCCCTGAGCATCAGTTTAGTCTTCCCTCATTGTTTGATAAACCTTGCCGGCTATTGTATATTTCATTAAGAACTTGACTTTGAAGGCCATGACATAACAGCACAGGAAAATGTAGACAAAAGCTTGCACCTAAAATTGACTGCTTTCTTTTCGTTACCAATAGCAAAAAAAAAAACTCTACTAATTAATGACTTGACAGCCCTTAGAAATAATCTCAGCATTGTCTACAGAGTGCTCAGCGATGAACAGGAGAAATATGAAATCATGTCTGCTGCCATAATAAATCAGGGCCCAGAAGGTGGTCTGAAGAATTAGCAGGCTGTAATGAAATATTAAAGCGAGCGATTATTGATGAAATATAAATTAGCCTTTTTTTTTTTTTGATTTCCGCAACCTTTGAATCATACCCACAGATCTGTGGCTAATTAAATCAGCTTCAGCACGTTTGGTTGCTTTTTTGCAGGCATCTAGAGGCCTCCGCAATGAAGACTTTAAGGTCAGATTTCCATATGTGCCGGCCTAAAGGTTATACAATACAATGGCGCCTATATATATGTTAAGCTTTTAAATCTGATGTGATCAAAGTTGACAAGCAAATGCACATAACATTTGGTCTTTAATAGAAAGACAATCATATGACTTGCACTCAACGCTGGCTTTGGGGCACAGCAGGCAGCAGATACAATATAAAAATAACAGAATAGTCCACTATGGCACAAGCCACAATAATGGGTACAACAGCTTAAAAGGACGTGATTTTGCCTTAATATGATCCCAGCAATGGTACACCAGGTGCCCATTTGACCGTTAGCAAAACTCCCACCGAGTGACCAATTCATTACAGAATCAAGAATATGTATAGTCCAGATCTGCACTATGATCTGCAGCCAATGGTTCAGCCAATTGATGGAAGCCTTCCTACGGCATCAGAAATTATTTCTCAAAGTTTGTTGTCCCCAGTCTTTCTCCAGCTGCCAGTGGCATTCAATAAAGGCACATCAAGCCATCTAACTGTCAGTGTGGCATTAACCAATGAGACTGATGTAATGTGAGCATCTACTCTGACTTCTAAGCCACGATAACGTGTATTGCCCAGAGAATGCAGGACAAGATGAGTATTATTAAAAGGAACACAGCCACTTTGATTTGCCTAATATTATGCCTTTTTTCTTACATATTGATCCTTTTCAAAGTGATGGGGGTCACTTCGGGGGAGACGTCAGCGATAAAGCAGGAAAACAATTTAAATAGAAATTAAAGAACACAGTGAGACTATTATTTGACTTGATATTTGCTAGTCTTTGTGTAATTAAAAATTTCTGAGGTACAGAAGCATATCTTTTCAATGAGAAATTAATTAAGGTGATAACCTTCAAGGCTTGCTACTCCTTTCAGTACATCCATCTGAGCAGCTCGGAGTGAAACTTGCCTATTAAGTTCCACTGTAACTGCCTTAATGTCACTAAAGCTGCAGAATCCTGGGGATGTCAGAGACTGTGTGATAAGGTACATTTGCTTTTTACACGCTACGCCTGGGAATCTGCCAGTCTGATTGATCCAATGTGCTGGGCTCCTTCTCTATCACTCCTTTCACCAATTACTTTATAGTGCACAGCCATTGTAAGAAGGTGGAGAAATGCTTTCAAGATATTACCCATGCATATTAATGAAGAACCAAACAAATGCCATATTAGTCACCAAAAATTCCCAAACCTAAAGCTACAGCGTGATTACATGTAGCAGAGCGTGTTTTTACCCAGGCCCCATAATCTATTAAGTCAGGCCCCATTACCAAAGCAAAATATGTGCCCATATATACAGAACAGTAGGTGATCCCCAACCAGTTGCTCGCAATTAATGTGTTGCTCTCCAACCCCTTGGATGTTGCTCCCACTGGTCTCAAATCAGGTGCTTATTTTTGAATTCCATGCTTGGAGGCAAGTTTTGGTTGCATAAAAACCAAGTGTACTGCCAAACAGAGTCTCATTTAGGGGCTACCAAATGGCCAATCACAGTACTTGGCAGCCCAAGGAACATTTTTCATGCCTGTATTGCTTCCATACTCCTTTTATATCAGAATGTTGCTCATGGGTAAAGAAAAAAGGTTGGGGTCTCCTGGTCCAGACAATCGTCGAAGATCAAGGCTGTCCTAACTGCAGGTCCAAAGTGCATCTGTGAGCTTTTTTTATGGCTCTCAGACTTCTCAAGAGCTTGGTACGACATCATTTCATTATAGCTTGGTGCCTAACGAACAGGAGCATAATTGTCCCGCCATATGGAAAATGTTGGATAACATCAGCTTAGGTTATTGTGTATACAGACCAATTGGTTATGTCTACTGCAGTTTACTAAGAAGTATCAAGCCATGTTAAGGAGGAAGCAGTTTTCATACACATGCCTATAATGAAAGTCCTGTGCACAAAACAGGCTCATAACTTGCCGGCATAATGTCACTAAGATCACTAAGGTTTTCTAAACTACCTCAGTGAGTGAGTATTCACTTGTTTGATCAACTTAATTTGTATAAACATACTGGAATGAGTTTCGCTTGCATTGATTAGCTTCGGGCCTGTGTCTGTATTATATTACGACCAATAGGAAAACAACTATGAGTTAAGCAGCTGATGAGTGAAGTGACTCATGTGAACAAGGTCGTCTGATTGGTTCTTCCAGTAAAAAACAATTATGGAAAGACATTAGCTGGTTAAGAGCAGCTGTACTTTATCTTCATCTCTCCTGCATGGAACAAGTTGCTTGGGGCCGTTTTCTTGCCTGATTTGGACATGATGGAAAAGTCATTTGTTTCAGTTTAAATAGGAGCTTTCACCTTGATTGAGACATGCCACCAAACGAGTTTTCCATAACACACATTGCTCACTGCCATTTGTGGGCTTCCTTGAGGGGAACTTAGCATGTGTTGCAAATGAATTCCTGATCTTGCTTTCCATTCCATGTGCTTCATGTAAGAGGATAGGTTCCTTAACCTAAGCCTAAAGTATTCTCTCTCTGCAGAGAAATACTGAGCTCCACTTTAAATAGTCAGCCAGACAATGACTATTAGATTCAGCCAGGTCCAAGATTGTTGGCGACGTGCCTACTGATGCCATCAATGTAAGCCACGGTAACAGTTGAGTGTTGCTTGGTTTTAATCATGAACAGACATGACGAAATGAGTCTAGAATGGCGAATGTGATTATCAGGTCCGCAGTTCGACAGGACAATCCCAATGTCAATCAAGAAGATAAAGAACTCTTTGTTAGAAGCTGTGGACCTCACTGCAATAAGGGCTTGATTATTTGCAAATATCCTGTGGGTGCCTCATTCCTGCCATCACTTAACACTGCAAAAAAAAGACCAATTATGCCAAATTGCAAAACTCACTCAACAAGAGCATTGGCTGAACCTCATGTTTGAGCTGTACCTACCTCAGTCCTCTATTTCCCTTAGGGCAGTGGCCGATGGGGAGATTTGTGCCATTATTTATGCACGGCTGTGGGCAACAAATCACCCAAAAACGTGTCTCCATTGGGGACAACTGAAATCGATGGCGGTAAAACCAAAATATCACAAAGTCGTCAAAAGTTTCCCCTCGAGGCAACTTATGGTGACTTCAGGAGAACAAAGTGACACTTTTGTTTCACCGCCAGTGACTTCAGTCATTTCCAATGCAGACACGTATTCTGGAAATTTGTCGCTCACAATCCTGAATTTTTAATCGCGGCCAACAAATCTCTCCATCACTCACTGCCCAATTATTTATGCACGAATGTGGGCGACAAATCTGCCTAAAATATGTTTCCATTAGAAATAACTAAAATCACTGGCTGTAAGACGAATATAATGCGAAGTTGCACGAAATTTCCTACCGAGGGAAATTCGGAAGAAGAGATCGATATGTTGGTTTTACCACCGACGATTTGAGTTATTTTTGAAAAGGAGGCAAATCAAAATTTTTTATAGCAGGAGACAAATCTCCACATCGCCCCTACCATTAATCTCCATTGTAAGCATGATGAATCTTTTCACAGTGCCATTGGTATGAATACGTCCTCCGCTACCAGCTAAACCTTCATATTAATACGAAGTTGTTATTAACTGGAATTCACATATTAATAAACAGTACAATACTTTTGATTAATGCACACAAATTGCACCAATCTGTAAGTAGTCCAGAACCATGAATGGTACAATTAAAGGACAAAAAAGTTTGGAGATAAAGGTACCGTATATACTCGCGTATAAGCCGAGTTTTTCAGCACCCAAAATGTGCTGAAAAACTCGACCTCGGCTTATACGCGGGTCATACCGTAGCCAATCCCTCACCGGCCGCAGATACGCTCCTTCCGCGGCCCCAACACACCTCCCTCTCCCATAGCGCAGGACTGTCTGTGTGATCGCCGCCCGGAGCAGGTCCAGGAGCTCCGGGCGGCGCGTCCTTCCCTGCCGGCGTTCGCTCTCAAAATGGCGGCGCCCATGGCCGCCACGTGGGTAGGCTTATACACGAGTCAATAAATTTTTCCAGTTTTCTTAGGTAAATTAGGTACCTCGGCTTATACACGGGTCGGCTTATACACGAGTATATACGGTAACTGTGATCTAGCAACATAAAGTAAGTCAGTTTACAGTTAAAAAATAAAAACGAATTGCAAATTAACAAAATGAACAAGGAATTAGAAAAATCATTGAAATACTTTAATCATATATTTAATAGGATACTATTTATAAATAATGAGTTATTTCTCTCCCTCTTTATATATACACAGGTATGGGACCTGTTATCCAGAATGCTCGGGACTTTGAATCTTCTTTCCATAATTTAGATCTTCATACCAGATCTACTAGAAAATCATATAAATATTAAATAAACCCAATAGGCTGGCTTTGCCCCCAATAAGGATTAATTATATCTTAGTTGGGATCAAGTACAAGATACTGTTTTATTATTACAAAGAAAAAGGAAATCATTTTTAAAATTTGGATTATTTGGATAAAATGCGGCCCTCAGACAAAAGACCGATACAAGACCGATTTATCAGGAATGATATACCGAGCCAAAAGGGGCAAAGTAAATACAGAGGGTTAGAAGTATTAATGCTGTTAAATTTAAATAGGGCTGATTTAGATTCTGTTACATGTCCTTTAAACTGTTTCCTGCACCCAAAAAAAACAAAACAAAAAAAAAAAAAGCTAATTAGGCTGTAACGAGATTGTTCTACTGCTGTCAGTTTTCAAGAAGAAAAAACAAGTTTCTATTTAGAGGATTCAGTGACACAGGAAGAATTCACTAGTCGTGCATTTCCTCCAGCAGCACATCATCACTAACAAGTGGCCTTGCTATTCTATTTCCAGCAGCCAATGTATCACTGTTTATCTTAATTGTCATAAATTAAATGGCGCCAGCCCAGACACAATTTTTTAACCTTTGTCCGTCAATTTCAAGTCTTGCAACATTTTGGAACAGTACCCCTCCCCCCCTCACATGGCATCCGACTTGCACTTGAAATGTCATGATTTGGGTCACATAGTCCAAACCATTAGTCAGGACATATTTCTGTTGTAAATTAAGGGAGAAAATATGTATTTCAGAATTCCTGGGCAGTCATGACCATCAATGCCATACATTAGCTTCTTATTTCTGCAACAAAAGGAATCCTTAACCAGTTTGGTCACTGGTGCACTTATAGATATGTTTGTAACAATTTAAGATAAGCAAAGAAGCAATTGTAACAATTTAAGATAAGCAGGTCTCTTGGGAGAACTTAGACTCACATCTTAAAGGACAATTCACCTTCATTAACTGTAATATATAAAAAAACACAGAAATGTGTTCAAACTTCCATAACCTGTCAGATTTTGTAAAATGAATAAAGTAATTAAGGGGTGTGGCCACAGAAACAGGCGTGGTCCAAATAAATTGCCGCGATACACACAGAAAATCTTTTGTCCCTCTTTCTATTTCAAAATTGTTGGGAGTTATGGTTTTTAAATGGCATATCATCAAACATAGCAAGGAACTGGTGGAGTGGTGCCCTATGCATAAGGAACTCCCTAAGCCGGGGGTCCTCAACTTTTCTTACCTGTGAGCTACATTCAAATGCAAAATGAGTGGGGGAGCAAAAGCAACATGAAAGCAATTCCAGGGGGTGCAAAATAAGGGTTGATTGGGTATTTGGTAGCCTTTAAGTCAGGGATCCCCAACCTTTTAAACCCATGAGCAACATTCAGAAGTAAAAGGAGTTGGGGAGCAACACTAGCATGAAAAATGTTCCTGGGGTGCCAAATAAGTGCTGTGATTGGCCATTTGGTAGCCCCTATGTGGATTGTCAACCTAGATTGAGGCTCTGTTTGGCAGTACACCTGGTTTTTATACAACCAAAACTTGCCTCCAAGCCAAGAATTAAAAAATAAGATCCTGCTTTGAGGCCAGTGGGAGCAACAGCCAAGGGGTTGGAGAGCAACATGTTACTCACAAGCTACTGGTTGGGGACCACTGCTCTAAGTGGACTGGCAGACTACAGGAGAGTCTGTTTGGCAGTGCACCTGGTTTTTATACAACCAAAACTTGCCTCCAAGCCTGGAATTCAAAAATAAGTACCTGCTTTGACGACGCAGGAGCAACATCCAAGGAGCTGGTGAGCAACATGTTGCTCACTAGCCAGTGGTTGGAAAACCAGGCCCGGATTTGTGCCAAGGCCACAAAGGCCCGGGCCTAGGGTGGAATTCAGGAGTGGCATGCCGCCCAGCTGCCTAGTTATGGGCACTGGACATACACAGGAGATTTGCAAATCTCCCACACGCCAGTCGCCCGGAGCACAGGAAGGAGAGAGATACTGCGAAGGGGAGGGAGCAGGACGGGAAGAGGAAGGAAGGAGTGGGGCTACAAACAAAGCCGGCCTAGGAGCGCTTGGTAAGTAAATCCGGCCCTGTGGGGAAGACTGCCTTAAGCCCATACATAAGTGACCACTATAAGCACTAAATGCGTTAGGCTTTGCCTCTATTTGGCCTTCACATAAAATAAATTTCTATCCCATGTACAGTAGTCAGGATCAGCAGGGGACCGCAAAGGACAGAGACATAATAGAACCATAAACCGATGCCATTCTGCTTCAGCACTACAATTATCATCCTCTTTGGAAAGGGAAAGTTTGCAGGCTAGCAGTTACGTCCAGTCAGTTAAACGAGTTGCCTTTAATTTCCAATATCCCTTATGAACATGGTCCTTCATTTGCAAGGCTGTGAACCATTCTTCAGCATTTGCTAGAGGCCGCTTAGTAATTACACACACGTACATATGCTCACAATGCTTTTTGGAAATACATAAATAACGCGGCAGGGTCTCCTGTGAGCAAATTAGTGCTGGAATGTCTTGTAATAAGCAAGAACAACAGATAATTCTAATCGCAGCAACATAAGCATTTCCTACAAGGATTCCTTTCTGCTACAGTGATCTTGTATAGCCACAGCATCCTGGAACTCTATAATGATCTGCCTTTTTATTAACAGCTTCAGTGCAGCCCATATTCCAGCCTGTGCAAAGGTGATAACTAGAAAAATAAAAGAGTATGTGGCATAAGGTACTCTAGGGTAATGGGACACCAGAAACCACTATAATGTGCCTTGGTGTATATTCTTCAAGGGCCTAGAGCTTCATTAAAGGTATCTGAGATAGTCCCTCCACTAGCTCATGGTATACAGGTATGGGATCCATTGTCTGGAGACGGCTCAGAATCACAGAAAGGACTTTTCCCATAGAATCCATTTTAATGAAATAATTAAAAAAAATATAAATGATTTTCCTTTTTCACTGTAATAATAAAACAGTACCTTGTACTTGATCCCAACTAAGATATAATTAATCCTTATTGGAGGTTAAACAATCCTATTGGGTATAACTAATGTTAAAATGATTTCCAAGTAGACTTAAGTTATGGAAAGATCCTTCAATCGGAAAACCCCAAAGCCTGAGCAATCTGAATAACAGGTCCCATACCTGTAGTTGCAAAAATAAGTGGCATGATTATGACTTGTGGCTTGCATGCTCAATTACCGAGTGCCCACAAAGACCCCCTAAGAGCATCCTTACTGTAATTAGAAATAGTCTGTTTCTAGTGCTTTTGAGGTTCACGCGAATAGTCCAACACGGCACAAGAAAAAGTATGGCAAACACGATGGAGGATATTGGGAAGCTGCAGGGACACAAATTGCAAAACAGATCTTGCCCATGAGCCTAAAAGTGGCCATACATGGGATGAGCATGTACCCTATCAATTTGATGGGCCCATGGGCCAGAGGAAAACAGAACTTATGAGGAGCATCATACACCATATCAATAAGTACAAAATGATATTATTAGTATGTGTATGGCCAGGTTAATAGTTGTATTCTTTGATCATCTTTTGAGATCCTACCATGACAGTAGGGTGAGGGCACTGGCATATTTTTTTGAGAAAGATCAAAATATTGGCACTTTCAGGTTTTTATTTTTTTTTTTATAAATGGTCTAAGCTAAATTTATGGTCTTAAACGGTCTAAGCTAAATTTGGTACATGGGCTTTAACAAAACAACAGAGGGGCATAATTGTCCTCTTTAGCACATGTGAATCAACATAATAAGGAACTGGGATTTCAAAAGTGCTGAATAGCAAGCAAAAAAGGTTGGGAGAAATAAAAGGAGAAACTAAAGTAGCGTACAATGAAGGCCTTCCAGATGCAGAAGTATAAGTCACCCCATATAGTAACCATAGGATGTTTGCTGCCCTTGTTCTAATCTTACTAGATCATTAAATGCTATTTGCTGATCCCTTATTGCTTGGAAAGTCACCTCTACAGTATTGGACGATCCTTTAGGACAACCCAGTGACTTGTCACCTTTCAGTATTTGTTCATTTTGCCTGATTAATACTTTTTACATGATCGTTAAATCACAGAGATCCCATTTGGGGGGGACGGGGGGGTTGATGTATGAGTGAAGGGCATGAGCAATACAAAAGATCATTCTGGGAAACCTACTTTTCTTTTCTACTCTCAAACAATTTCCCATTGACATGAATGAATTGCACTTGCAGTATGGAAAAATACAGTTCACTGAAGGTCTTATGTTTAAAATGGGCATTTTCCCAACAGTGGCCAAATGTGCACAAAAAAAACATATGATTATGGTATTTATGTGTCCATTAAAGCATCCTCAGAAAGCTAGGGGTGGTTAGCCTACTATTTGCAGGCTATTTAGATTTACTGCAGTTTAAAGCCCATTTTATTTCAATTATACTTTTGTGGACAAAGCACTCTAGGTGCCAATTGATTGAGTAGCGGCAGAAATCGCACTTCTGTCTCCAACGTAACCTCGCATCTCCCGCTAAGAAGTCCAGGCCACAGCCAACGGAAAGGACTGCACTGTATCATTAGTGTTTAGATGGAAAACCCTATGGACCAGTAGCTTGTGTTTTTCTTTTTCCCGATGCAAAACATCAGTAACGCTACATGTGCTCTGCCTGCGTGTAATAAACATAAGCAAATAACACCTTCAGGGGCAATGAACGCACGCCTGGGCTCAGAGCGGATCATTCTGGAAGCACCTGATGTGACGAAGTCAATTTCATTTATGACTTGCTTTGGAACATTCGGCACCACGAAAGGGCTTTGCCAGCAGAATCATTTAGCTGTTTGAGAGTCAGGGAAATGTTGGTTGATGGCACTGCTGCGCGCTCATAAAAGTAACAGCAAAAATCTCTGCCAGGTAAGACGGTGATGCCAAATGCCTCAAAACTAAAATAGGGAAATGACAATAATCCACTGAATTGTTCTTTGGAGGGGCTCAAGGAGGCAGCTTTGCCTTTGTTAGACTTCTAGGCCATTTGTGCACATTTTGCACACTGCATTCCATGTATGAAAAACTGCCGCGGGGCTCTACACCCAGTTCTGTATTCATGAGGGGAACATGGGGGAAAGCAAGAAGGCAATGCCCCGTCCCATCCTGCACCCAACCATTCCATGCAGCATGCAAGTTATAGAACAAGAGAGGACACAGGAGAATATCAAACCTTGTCCTTAGAGCAGGCGGTAAGTACAATGGTCAAATTTATCCCCTTACATTGTGATGGGCACCTCACTCCAGATTTTTATGCATCACAAAGTGCACAGTGAAGCCATTCCCCCAGGCAGAAGTGCTCATTGGATGAACCTTAAAGGGCTCATCCACTGACCCTAATCAAGTAAGAATTTTTGTGTAGCAGAGATAGTTAAGTGTGTGTCCTCCTTGTAGGAATACAACGTAATAGTAACATTTTCAGCAGTACAGTAAAATGATTTTGTTCTACTGGATTTTTTACTCTAGGCACTAAACTAATTGCAAAGTATAGTTAGAAAAACTGTAAAACGCACCATAGCATGCTAGTATGGCCCCTAGGGATGATATCTGGCTCTTGCAGCATTCTAAGAAACCCTTTGAAAGCGAGGCCTTAGGTCTCACCTAAGAGTTAATGTAATGCTTAGCGAGTGTCCAATTAAATATAGCTGCAAGCAGATGCGCTCCGCAGTCTTTTGTCTCCGAGCAAGATCAGAAAACCCAAAACAATTTCAAAATGTTTGACATCTAGAGGCAAAGACAAGACCCATACTGCCGGGGTTGAATGGAGACAACGCTCCTAATTAGGACAACCAGAAATTGCTGTTGCAAGGGAATTCATTGACAAAAAACCCATGGATTCCACCTTTAAACTGGTTTTAAGCCAACTATTAATATGCCCAAGGCGTGCCATTGGGCTGAGGAGGTTAACAATTAGTAATACATCAGGGAAAGGAGAAAGGAGAAAAGACATCAAGGAAAAAAATTATTTTTGTGAATAAATATCACCTGAAAAATTAAATCACATTTAACTGAAAGCTGGAATTAAATGAGAACTGAACACTAAAAAACAACAATGGTTAGAAATGTTCTATTTATATAGTGTAGCTACTGCACCTGCTTAAAGGTTCAACATCTCTCTAACAGTAATGATCCAGGCCTTCACAGGAGAACCCCATCTTGATCTGTATTGGAAGTGTCAGTGACACACACATGCTCAGTGTAGTCTGAGCAGCTCATGGGAAGCTAAGTATAGGGGTTGATCAGAACCTCAAACATAATGTGTAGCATGTCTACCCTACTTCCTTGGTAACTTTAAGTTCTCCTTTAACATGACTGTATGCAATTGTGCTGGCATTTACCTATAAATGCTCTACTCTTGCTCATCTATTAATCCCTTTTGTGGAGGAGAGCTGAAGAAAATGAAAGCAACTGGAAAATCCAAACAAGTCAATCACTCTTTCTGCGTTCAGTATCCTTTTAAAGCTATATTACCTCATTTCATCTGTCATTCATAGTCTTTTTTTAATTGGAGAAATTGACAAAGTGTCTTCCGTTCAAGGATGCAGCATCCAGAGCATCTATGAGATGCTAAAGACCCATACGCCACTAGATCTAGTGCTGATGTGACTCAAACTAAAAGGTTTCTCCCATACAAGAATTTATTTCAAGAAGAGACATCAATAAGTTTAGGATCATTAAAAAAGCATCAGTGCATTACAAAAGATTTATGTGTTCTTAATAGTTAAGGGCAATGTGAATTGTGCTGTCAAGAGCCAGTGATTCACAACCACCAGCTAAAAGAATGTGCATTACGAGGGTACAGTTCAAGAGCAAGAATTGATTCATGTCTGGTGCCTACCTGTCTACAGGTGAAGGCTTTGAGCTTCTCGGTTTCTTTACTTGAGCATAGAGTGCTTCTGTTTGCTTTCCATCCCTTGGACTTTGGGGCCTGTTGTTCAAATGTAGTGTGCCGCTATTACAAGTGTCATACAGTCCAGCCCCAGCATAGGGAGACTCTTCGAGGCTTCCGTGCGTTTTAGCGTAGTCTTGGATCTCCGCATAATCCTTTTCTCTAGCTTGCCTTTCCCGGAGCTCTCGCGTCTTTGCTTGTATTCTGTAAATGAAACATGGAAGAAGATATAAATGCAAAGGTAGTATTAGAGAGAAATTCAGTGTAAAAAGGATTTTTTAAGACATTGACCCTTACTGATGGTCTAAAGGGCAAGACGACACCCATAAATATAAGGATCTAATTAACAACAACCTTCCATGTATATCGTGGGTTCCCAATGCTTTTTCCCCATAAGCAACCTTCAAATGTAAAAATAGTTGGAGAGCAACACAAGCATAAAAATAATTCCAGGAGGTGCCAAATAAAGGTTGAGATTGACTATGAGTGTGACTGGCAGCCAAAAGGAGGTTCTGTTTGGTGGCACACCTGTTTTTTTAAGCAACCAAACTTGCCTCCAAGCCACAAATTAAAAAATAAGCACCTCCTTTGAGGCCACTGGGGGCAACATCCAAGACGTTGAAGAGCAGCATGTTACTCATGAGCCACTGGTTGGGGATCTATATATTTTCATTTTATGCAACTCTCTATATCTTATCAGGTAACTTAAGGACCATAAGGAGCTCCAAAGCTAAGTTTTGGTGGGCAAGGAAGATTTAGTGCTATACTCAAAGGATACAATGTAATTTTAAAAGAATTGAAGACAGACTTCAAAGTCCGAAGTCCATTGTTTGGAACACTGAGGCAGTATCCCTGGCAAAGACAGTGCAATAGCTAATGAGGAAACATTTGTCTACAGAGAACATTAATCTTTGACCTTCGGACTAATTTCAATAAGTCCTCTGATGGCCTGTGTTGGATAAGTGCAGTCAATAGTCCGGTATATAAATTACAATACTGGAAGTGAGATTTCAATAAAGAAAACAATGTGTTTAAAGATTAAGTAAGGATGACTCGAAGGAATCATAAAAGTATCAGGGAAGATTTACTTTTTTGTGTAAGGAAACAATTTATTACCCTGAAGACATGTTCACGGAGCAGCACTAAAGCTCCAGGCCATTTTATGAGAGTTTGTGTTTTCCCTCATGTACCTGGAGTTGAAAAAACACACCAGCAGGTGCTTTTCACTTGCTACGTCTGCGTTCCAGAAGTTCTGCTTATTACACGATGCAGATTACAAATGCACACGACTGCCTTCAAAGGGAAAGTGCAGAATGTCAAGCCTGACGGATAGTGATTACACAGTACAGACTAGTGCCAGACCGATGGGCCATTACTGAATGCTGCCAGAACGCTCCACAAGAAAACTTTGACAATTTTATGTGCTGCTAAGACATCCCATCAAGATGCAGGCTCATTCTCTGCACGGGATCAGATGGAGATATGGTGAAAGGTTTCGCACATTAACACACTGCAATTGACTAGGAACGAAGACAAGAACACAGGACTTTTTAGATGCACCATGAGTATAACCTACACAGTGCAACATATGCTCACAGGAGGATGCTTATTATCTACTGCTTCTAAGACTTTTATTTTACTTTATTTTTCTATAAAGGTTCAGCGACATATTCTGGCATAGCCAAGGAATGTTATGCAGGTGTCGGCTTAAGAATGAACTCTGGAGACCCACAGCAAATTCAGCGTAGTTTATTTCTCACAACATGTTTCGGATATAAATATCCTTCATCAGGTGCTTGTTATGCAGGTGTCGGCCAAGATCAGTGATGTACAACTAGTGGCTAATGAATTCTTGGCTTAAACTTTAGTTGCATAAAAAACACGTGTACTGCTAAACAGAGCCTTCTGTTGGCTGCAAGTCCACATCGGAGCTACCAAGTAGTCAAGCACAGCCCATATTTGGCACCCCTAGAATATTTTTGATGATTGCTTATGTTGCTCTCAGACATTTTTGAAACGTTTGGTTTAGTGATCAACTTTGATGTGGGATCTCATGCTAAAAACTCTGCTTCAGTTCCCTGAACAAGCCACTTAATCCCCAGGTGGCCCACACTTGGCGTGCCTATAAAGGCTGCATTACTTGCAATGGGGGCTGGAACTAGTGGTAGGCATGCAGAAGACCTCTTCTTTTACCTACCCCTGGTCTGGACCCTTGTTCCCCTTCTGCCACTTTTCTACGGCACATCTCTGTGCACACGCCTCCCCCCGCGCATTTTCCCATTACGCAAATGTGCCGGGGAGGGGGTGAAGTCGACAGCGGGGTTGTCTTGGGTGCTCAGCCTGGGCCTTCATGCAACTTTTTGCTAGATTAACAATCTACTAGTCATTTGATTGTTGGCCTGACTAAAAACCTGGAACAACTAATTAGGGCACCATAATCAAGTCTGTTGGCCAACTCTACATAAAAAAAATGGTGGAACGCATGATCTGTTTTACAAAGGAGTAACTTTTGAATGAAAAATCTTTCAGACACTGTCATTCTGCTTGGTTGGTTAACCAAAAAGCTGTGATACATGTATACTGTTTGTTAAAACAAATTCAGTATATGTCCCTTTGAACTGGCAGGTACTAGGTCTACAGTCGCTGCATTCCAAATGGAATCACAATTATTACTCATTGCCAGAAGTAATATTTCATGCACTATATGACTGATACAGTATGTAAGGTGACACCCAGCTATCTGAACCTCCCAAAAATGAGAAAAAAAAATCTATTTTCAGTCTTTGCTTAAAGGGGGCTAACCTATTGGGAGACCAAACAACAACTTAGTGTGAGGTGCAGCCGAGCAATGAGCTAATGGACATTATACATCATTGCATTAAGTCTGTTCAACCATAAATGACTTGTGTTTTAGTAAGTTCAATCAGTTTGCAGCTCAATATTTAAAGGGATCCTGTCATCGGAAAACATGTTTTTTTCAAAACGCATCAGTTAATAGTGCTGCTCCAGCAGAATTCTGCACTGAAATCCATTTCTCAAAAGAGCAACCAAATTGTTTTATATTCCATTTTAAAATCTGACATGGGGCTAGACATTTTGTCAATTTCCCAGCTGCCCCCAGTCATGTGACTTGTGCATGCACTTTAGGAGAGAAATGCTTTCTGGTAGGCTGCTGTGTTTCCTTCTCAATGTAACTGAATGTGTCTCAGTGGGACATGGGTTTTTACTATTGAGTGCTGTTCTTAGATCTACCAGGCAGCTGTTATCTTGTGTTTGGGAGCTGCTATCTGGTTACCTTCCCATTGTTCTTTTGTTTGGCTGCTGGGGGGGGGGAAAGGGAGGGGGTGATATCACTCTAACTTGAGTACAGAAGTAAAGAGTGATTGAAGTTTATCAGAGCACAAGTCACATGACTTGGGGCAACTGGGAAATTGACAAAATGTCTAGCCCCATGTCAGATTTCAAAATTGAAAATAAAAAAATCTGTTTGCTCTTTTGAGAAATGGATTTCAGTGCAGAATTCTGATGGAGCAGCATTATTAACCGATACATTTTGATAACATTTTTTTTTCCCATGACAGGATCCCTTTAAGAAACATGACCTTTAGTGGAAAAATGTTCGTATTCAGACAGTCTAAGTAATATATATTATAGTATCATGTGAAATTATACAAATCTATTTGGATCATTATCAATGGAGAACTGATGTAGCAGAACATAAACCACTCCCCAAACTTGTCTACGATTGCTTTTAGCAGAGCTAAGAAAACAATGGGAGGGCAAGAAAAAAATGGAAATGCTTTATAAATTTAAGAGCAAGGAGATTAAACTGATGTATTAAATATACATAAAAAAAAGACGCAATAAATATTCTGATAGCATTCAATCCATCTGAACCAATATACTGTATATATTACCTCACTATCAAGTACATTTAGATGGAAGAATGCACTTAGCAATAAAATCACAATAGGCTGCAAGTGCCAGGGCGTCTCCCTGATCTTCCTTTCCCAGAAACATTATATACGCCTTTCGCACAAAACCTAAGCTTATATAATGTATAAGTACAATAGAGTTGCTGGAATACCATGTTACGAGTAAATGACTTGATATAAAAGTTTTATGTATCCTTATTCAAAAATGTGTTAAAAAAAAAGGGACGTGCTACATTCTCATTTCATCTAGTGACCAAGCTTGATGGTCCTCAGCATGTGGAGTAGTTGTTACCTTAACAAGGGAAAAGAAAGAATGGACCCTAAAAGGTTAGGCACTGGCAGTCTATGACCAAGTCTCTCTGTGTCCATAATGCACCTTACTGCCAACACAAAGATAATAAAAACATCTCTTGTGTACAGAGATGCATTATAATTATCAGGCAGGGTCAAACATTACCTTTATTATGGTGATCAACTCCAATAAACAAATCTAGAACAGCCTATGGCACCAGATGTGTTAGTGTGAGCAGAGACATATGCCTGTTTATGGGAAGATCAATGGGGCTTGTAGGACAAACAGTCAGCATATTGTCAGTCTAGCATCTGCTCAACAAGCCACAATTAACGGATATCTAAGGGACTTCCAAAACAGAAATCTGTGGCAGTCTCAGTGAACGCATTTTCAATTTATACATCAGTAGCTACTTGTGTTTTTTTGGGCGTGGCTAAAATATACACCTGATTAATTTATTTTTGGGATTTTGCTCTAAAAGGCTTGCTAGGTGGGCAACAATAAATAGCCATCACTATAGATCAGTCAATGGTGGGGCTGGCTCTCCTGGTGGACCTCACCAAAGGTTTAACTTGAACCAAAAAATCTGACAATAACTGCCCTAGACTATGCAGTTGCAGGTGGTAAGAAGACAACAGAGAATTCAAAATGCAGGTTTTTCTACTTTTAAAGGAGAAGGAAAGTCGTCTTGCACTTGGGGGTGCCAAATGTTAGGCACCTGAAATCCTGGGCCGGTGCTCCTATCAGCAGAAAACTGCAGCGGCCCCGGGTTATTCCAGTGAGCACCACTGAGCTATTCTCTTCCGGCTTCTTCTTTCTTCAAATTTCCCAGCCGACTTTTTGGTTTAAGTTCAGCTTCTCGCTGAACTGCGAATGCGCAGCTGCGTGAAGAAAGAGGAAGGCAGAAGAGGATCGCTCCTTGGTGCTCACTGGAATAACCCCGGGCCGGTGCAGTTTTATGCTGATAGGAGCACCGGCCTGGGGTTTCAGGTAAGTAAATACTATCACTTGGGGGTGACTAACATTTAGCACTTCCATGTGCAAGACGACTTTCCTTCTCCTTTAAGACAAAACAAGCAGAATATTACAGGACTTTAAAAGCTTGTGCCCTGTAAAACCGTTATAGGCCAATGAAAGGTATCATGATACCTACTGATTTGAAAGAACTAGAAAAAAAGCATTGAGGAAAATATTTAGGTCAAGAAAATAAAACATGCGTGTTCTTCCTTTTCAAGGTCTCACAGGGAACGTAAAAAAATAATGTACTAGCAAAGCATCCTGCGGTTCAACTTTCCTACAGCAGAAGGTTTAAGGGTTCCAGATGGCCGAAGTAGAAAGAGGACACCACTATATTCTCTATCTATGACCTGAAGGTCACCAAGTCCCTTGTTTTTATATTGACTTCTTTAAGGTCTTCCTAAAGGCACATCATAAATGAAGAGTCCCTACAGATGGCTCAATCTAATGTCTATGCATGGCATCATAAACTATAAAAGAATCAATGGCTACTCAAAATGGAACCAAAGAATAAAGCAAACCTCCAACATGAAAAGCGCTAAATTAGAGGTGCATTCCAAATATTTTTGTCTGAACTAATTCTATGTGAAGGTCTCACTGCTTTACCACCAAGGTGAATGCTTTTAGCAGTACATGTTATGAAGTGATGTCAGGGTCACTTATTACTTATATGGGTTAGAACAGACGCTTTGTTTTTGTCCGTCAGAATTGTGTCTCATTTAGCCCTTTATAACTTGAAAATGTTCATTGGTAAGGCTAACATTCGCTTTTTTGTGTTTTAATGTAGTTCTGGAAAGCAAACACACTAGATGATCCCTTTCCAACTAGTTACAGAAACGGTTTAGAAAAAATAAATATATATACAGGTTGACTTTGGCCTAAGGACATTGTGCTTGCATTCAGGAAAATTCATTATCCTTCTGCAACAATATAAATGAACAACCCCAACGTGAACTGGAAAAATAAATACAAATTCAGATTCAGATACGATAATAAGGTTAATTTCTTTCCTGCTGTCACTAAATCCACATTAGTAGTCTCTTTTCAGCTTGACACAAATTAATGGTTTTAATTCTAGACACTTGTCACAGTGCTCACTAGCCTTTCTTCTAATTAAAATGGATGATGCTTCGTGCTCATGAAAGACTGGAGTTCATTTTTCTCCCCTTCCCGTTGTTACATTCCTATTCATTAGAGACTCCGCGGAGAAAATGGCTTCCAGCACCCAAGATAGAGGGAAAGAGAAAGATAAGATGCTGCCAGTGATGTGACATATGGGAAAATGTGCCTCTCCCCAAGGGTGTTGTATTACGGAGCCTGGTGGGGATATATGGCAGTACATCTCTTTAATTACTGTAGTACACAAATGGATTTGTTACAAGAAATCCTGATTAGTAGGCCAATCCATTTTGGCACCAGAAGCCTGAACAGATTTCTAATCAATGTGTGGCACACCCATCTGATATAAATCTATATTAAAGCATAGATTAGCAACCTTCATTCCACCAGATGCTATTGAAGAACCCAGTCACTGACATTGGGTTTTGGGAGGAATAGATCTGGAAACATTTGCTTTATATGGTACTAACAAAGTGCTGATCAGCAGGTTGTAGAAAGTCACCGAATTCCTTGCCCTCATGAAGAGCAAAATCCATTCTTACACCCTACAGTTTTAGGTATTCTTGAGGTTTTTCACTGTCATGCTGAGTGTTTGTGAGTAATTGGGGAAGCAGATACTTAAAGGAGAACCAAACCCTTAATTATAAAAACCCCTAACCCCCTACCCTACATAGACCCCCCCTTGCTCCCCCCAGCCTAAGTGTTACCCCCAGTAAATGCCCCTACCTCTTTACTTACCCTTCGGTGCAGATTCTGTGCAGCAGAGTTCACAGGCGCCATCTTCTCTTCGGTAATCTTCGGGAAGACAGCAATGTAACGGCGCATGCGCAGTTGGAGCAATCATACGTTTGTGACAACTGCGAATGCGCCGAAAGGGATGGAAATTGCCGGAAGAAGACGCAAAGATTACTGAAGAGAAGATGGCGCCTGTGAACTCCGCTGTAAGTAAAAGGGTAGGGGGCATATACCAGGGGTAAAACCTAGGCTGGGGGGAGCAGGGAGGGGGGTCTATGTAGGGTAGGGGGTAGGGTTTTGTTATAATTTGTTCTCCTTTAAGCTGGCCATAGTCGTGCAGATATATCCGTATGTCCAACGCACGTCGTTTCTTGCAATTTCCCGATCTACCACTGAGCATTCCGATAAAATAATGTAGAACAATGAACAAATCAAACAATGGTTTGGCCATGAATTGACAGGCAGTTATGACAAATAGTAGTGACAGTCACCCATTGATATTGTCAGAGATATTATCGTTAACCGACAGAACCTGTTCGACTAAACGACTGATCGCCATGAAATGTTGGGACACGAAAAATGTTGGGACAATCCGACACATGGTTCAAAGATCATACAAAACAAATATTTGTAGGACTCTATCTTTGCGTCTATGGCCAGCTTTATGGACACATTTACCGGTAACTTCAATTAAAAATCTAATAAGCTTCACAAAATACAAAGTAACTGTATAAAGTGCAAGTTCAGAATTTCTTTTGGAATGGGGAATTTTGGAAATGGGGAGAATCTCTCTTTTCTACAAAACACACTTCTCTGGTAGAATCCTGCATTGAAATCCATTCAAAAGGGCAAATGGATTTTTTTTTATATTTAATTCTGAAATTTGAAGTGGGGCTAGACGTGTTCTTAGCTTCCCAGGTTCCATAAGGCATGTGACTTTTGCTCTGATAAACTTCAGTCTCTCTTTACTGCTGCATTGTAAATTGGAATGATGTCATCCCCTCCCTCCCCCCCCCCCGCAACTCCCCAACACCTACATTGTTAAAAATGTTCTGAAATTTGAAGTGGGGCTAGACGTGTTCTTAGCTTCCCAGGTTCCATAAGGCATGTGACTTTTGCTCTGATAAACTTCAGTCTCTCTTTACTGCTGCATTGTAAATTGGAATGATGTCATCCCCTCCCTCCCCCCCTCAGCAACTCCCCGACACCTACATTGTTAAAAATGCTCCCATGCCTCTCCTAGTGGTAGATAGGTAGATATGGGAATAGAGCTCAACAGTAAAACACCAAAGTCCAACCACAACTCCTCAAGATACAATGAGTATGAGAAACAATCGCTCATCTGAAAGCAGTTTCATTGGATCAGGTACAATGCCCTGAAACAGCTACTTACACATCAATATTCCAACTAAAAAATAAATTTATTGGTTTAAGTATACAATTTGAAATGGTAGAATGAATTATTTGCAATGTATGTAGTGTAATTTAATAATCAAAACTACACCATGAAATCAGAAATGGAAAGATTTCCTTTAGGAAATACGCCATATTATGGATTTGCTGTTTTCCAGCAAGGCAACTGGTTAAATAATAATAAAAAAAAACACAAATATGGAAAATACTATTATTCAGTGGTTGTTAGGCAGCAGTCATTAATTTGCTTGGCCCGTCTGCAGTCAATATGAGCAAATAGAAGCAAAAGATTGTTGTGAGCAAAAGTTGATTATTATTAGAAAGATGATGTCGGGGAATGGTATTCGGTTCTATAATATGGTGGGTATAATTGATTTTTTTAATGGACCATTTGCTTGTACTTTTGGCCCCCACAGGATTTTTGTTTGATGCAGCTTGCACACATTAAATTCATTATTGCCAAGCCATTTCCCAGAAGTATTACATCATTAAAGAAATAAAGCTTCACACAGAATGGAAATATGCATTAAATCGACAATTCTAAATGAACTTGGATATCGAAGGAACATGTTATCCAACGAGAAAGGCCCTCACCCAAATTCCCTAGGAAAAAAACAAACAATACAGATCTTTAGCCAGCTATGTTTGAGCCCATCAGCTGACAAAACAGCTAATACAGCACCAAATTGGTTCATTTAAAATACTATCAGCAGTTGCAGCAATCCTTGTTCCAAATCAAGAATTCAGTCACAGCCAAAAGTACCTAAAAAACAATTCTAAAATCCCGTTCTCAGTATAAAAAAAAACTCACTGCTCAGTCTCTGGAAGCAACTTCTGCACAACAACTATTTAGTGGAAGTTAACACAATGGGTTTCTATGAGCGAGCAGCCACACTCAAGTCTAACATCATCATGTGCAAAGGAAAGTGCCAGCTGGAGAGGAGCTGAGGTCCCTGGGTTTCCCCATCTGGACGGATGAGTCTGGGCTTGGCAGATGCCCAGAGAACATTACCTGACTGAATGTGGTACGGCAGCTGTAAAGTTTAGTGAAAGATCAATATTAGGCAGGGGCTGTATTCATTGTTTGGTCTACAGATCGTGGTTTCAGAGAAAGCAAACCTAAATACTACAGTGTACAATTATGTTCTTCCAACTGTGTAGCAAAGGTCTGGAGAAGACCCTTTCCATGTTCATGTCCCCATGCACAAACTGAAACCCATACAGAAAATGGGATGGGAGCAGATTGTGATGACCTGAGCAAAGCCATGAGCTCAACACAAATAACATCTGTGGTCTTAACTGGAACAAAGTCACCCCAACCCAACCTGACTAATCCTGCCCATAAGAGAAAAACAGTTTCATGAAAGCAAAGAGGAACATCTGCAAAGGTTGTTTTCTATGCAGGGTGCCTATCCCAATACACCTGTGTTTTGCACAAGGCCCTCAACTTAGTCTGTTTAGAGATCGGTTATTAAAGGGCATGTAAAGGCAAAAAAATTAAATCCCATTTTTACTTTCTTTAATGAAAAAGAAACCTATCTCCAATATACTTTAATTAAAAAATGTACCGTTTTTATAAGAAACCTGACTGTATGCAGTGAAATTCTCCCTTCATTTACTGCTGTGGATAGGAATTGTCAGACGGTCCCTAACTGCTGAGCAGGGAAACAATCATACTTATGAACAGCAGGGGGAGCCCCCGACTTACTTCCCAGCCATGCAGAACTCAAGCAGCTTTGTTTATGACGATCCCTAAGCAGCCCAGACCACACTGAGCATGTGCACAGTCTTAGTCTTGCAAAGATGTTTAACAAAGTTACAAGATGGTGACCCCCTGTAGCCAACTTTGAAAGCATAAATTATTTGTTTGATTAGGCTTGTGGTGCAGTAAGTTCATGTTTATATTTAGTATACAAAATACAGCATTTCTAGCCTTATTCTACTTTAGACTTTCCATGCCCTTTAAAAACGTCATCTGATTTTACAGGGTCACTTGCCTGCCAAGCACTACTTTGAAGTTGGTGGTAATTATAGGGCTACTACTATTTCCCATGCTATGATTCTGCATCTGACATACTATGAGCATCAACCCAACTTCAAACTACTCAGATTTTATTATGAACTCTATGGGGAAAAATATGTGGCAAAAAAAGAAAATGTAAGTGCACAAAGGTTTCTTTCTGTGTATTTATATTTGTGGGCAGTCATGGGAGCAATAGACCAAATAAAAGGAAGAAAGAGCTCACAAAGGACCAAAACGTTGAAGGACTCATCAAGTAGGAAAGGTGGTCCGGATTCTCCTGCCACAAACATTCAAACTGTAATCGATAGCAGAATGGGAAATGGGCACGCCAAAGGATTCCACAAAAGATCACAAAAAATATTAAAAGTAAAATGCTTTATTCAAAGTTGCGTTAAAAAAAATCACCATCTCCTTCTGCCCTACAAGTTTCGTGTCCAAAACCGTAAGCAATAGCAGAATGGGCACCACAAAGGATTACACAAAGTTTCACAAAAATATAAAAGCAAATGATTATTCAAAGTTGCATTAAAAAAAAATCACCATCTCCTTCCACCCTACACATTTTGCGTCCCACGAAACGCATAGGGCGGAAGGACATTTTTTTTTAATGCAACTCTGCATAAAGCATTTTATGTTTACATTTTGTGTGACACTTTGGAGTGCCCATTTGCCCACTCTGCTATTGCTTATAAATGGGAGCTTCCATGCAGCTTGTATGGGAAAGAGCTTTCTCTTAGCCAATGCACTAGAAACAAATACAAGTGACTGTACTACTACTACCTCTTTAAAGGGGTTCTGTCATGATTTTTATGTATTTTTTTATTTCCAAATTATACTGTTTACACTGCAAATAATTCAGTCTACAATATAAAATGTAATTCCTGAACCAGCAAGTAAATTTTTTTTATAGTTGTTATATTGGTGTGTAGGTGCATCTCAGGTCATTTTGCCTGGTCATGTGCTTTCAGAAAGAGCCAGCACTTTAAGATGGAACTGCTTTCTGGCAGGCTGTTGTTTCTCCTACTCAATGTAACTGAATGTGTTGCAGTGGGACCTGGATTTTACTATTGAGTGTTGTTCTTAGATCTACCAGGCAGTTGTTATCTTGTGTTAGGGAGCTGCTATCGGGTTACCTTCCCATTGTTCTGTTGTTAAGCTCTTGAAGGGGAAAAGGGGAGGGGGTGATATCACTCCAATTTGCAGTACAGCAGTAAAGAGTGACTGAAGCTTATCAGAGCACAAGTCACATGACTGGGGGCAGCTGGGAAACTGACAATATGTCCAGCCTCATGTCAGATTTGAAAATTAAATATAAAAAAAATGTGTTTTGAGAAACGGATTCCAGTGCAGAATTCTGCTGAAGCAGCACTATTAACGGATGCATTTTGAAAAAAAAAATTGGCGGGGCCACATCGCAGAAGCCAAAGGAAATGTAAGTTTTTACTGGAGGGCAAGGGCTTTTGTAAAGGGTATTATAAATTACTGGCAGCTACATTGCCGGTAAATTTGTAATACCGGCCCCACCAGGTGTTTTACCGGCTAGGCCGGTAAAATACCGGTGGGTGGCAACCCTAACTGAGTTACAGGTGCCTGGGCAGGAGCACAGGAGGTACGTGCAACGAGGGTGTACATTTTTTGCCAAAACCTGCTAAACCGGTTTCATTGAATTGAACCCCTCAGCTGATGCTCGCTGGATGCTTTTTCAAATGCTCAGCGATATGCTGCGGCCAGTTAATTGCTGTACAGTAGTCGCCTGTGTGACATTAACCTACTGCGAAACACTGCGCCACTTCAGACATAAAGGGAGAATTGATTGTGTGGTCATTTTAACTTCTCCAAATGACAAAGAAATGAAAAACTCAAGTTTGCTCTTATGGAAAGGGCAGAGAGAGCTCGGCAAATACACTGGTGTCAGGTTATCCAAATAGAATCCGTCAAACAGTGCGCGGCTAATTTCTGCCAGAAAGGCAAACAGCAAGTGCAGCTTATTAAAGATCACATATTGGGATTTCTTCTTCGTTTTTTTGGATGTTAAAATGGCAAATCGCTGTACTTAATTCAGAGCTATTGATTTTACAAGCCTCAATATAGAAAGAATCAATGATTTCTGGGAGAAATAACAGAGCAACTTTCAAAAGGAGAATTTGGCTGCAATTAGGAAGACAGTCTACAGGCTTGAGGGCTCAGTTCTAATGCGATATCGGAACCGTTCCTGGCTGCAAACGCATTTCACTCTAGATGGGATATATAAAGTGTATAGCGGCGGACTAGACTAAGGAACATGTAGCTGCAGAGATAAAACGCAACATTTATAGTTATACCAATCACCCTATTTTCACCAGATTTTTATATTATATGGAATCCTAAACATGTGAAGAATAAGGCAAGAGGCCACGTTGTGGCACAAGGCTGACAAGGCCTTCTGGTGTCTGTATGTAGGGTTTCCACCTGTCTGGTTTTCAGAAGGGTTGTCTGGGTAAAAGCTGCCTATCTGGATTTCCTAATTAGTAAATCCAGCCAGGGCTTTAAAACGAATAGAGCAGTGATCATCGAATTGGCTATTGCCACATCATAACCACTTCCTGACGTTATGGACATCCCATTGACCGTTAGCCGTCCCACCTTCTGACATCATCAATCTGCCACAATTAGGCTTGGACGAATTTGACCCGTTTAAATTCGCCAAAAATTCACCGCTGGTGAAATAATTTGACATGTAGCAAAAATGTTTTCACGCGCAATGCCATAGAAGTCTTTCAAAAACTTTTTTAGGTGGGTGCTCACAAACGAATGTTTTCAACTTGCATACATAAATCTCATGAAGCTCGTCTCCTGGTATAAGCTGTAGAGTGACATGCAGCAGCAAAGAGTGTAAAAATACCTTTTTTTTTTTATTTTTAAAATAATTAAAATGCCCTCACATGGTATTCGCAAATTAAAAGCAATATCTATGCTTAGTCCTCCTGGGAGCTCCCCCTGTGGAATGTCCTCACAAAGTTTTTCAAGGATTTAAAAAAAAATAAATAAATAAAAAATAAAGGATTTAAAATGGTGTCACAGAGTTCTTTCCTCGTGCACACCAACAGGGTACACTCCAATGATGTCACCTGTCTTACATGTTTCATCTTGCGACTTTCTCAGAGGCTTGGTTTTGCTGCGCATGCCTCCCTACATTAGAAGCGTGCACACCAGTTCTCTATGTTTTACTCTTTCAGCAGTTACCATTCTCTTCTCCATTGGATACTATTTTGCCAGAGATTAATCCAAGTGCCTGTCTGAACCGAATCCAAATCCTAAAAATCACATGACTTTTTGTCACACAGACAAGGAAATGAAAAAATTGTGTGTGCCTTTGTTTCACTAATTTACATATGCAAATTAGGGTTTGGATTTGGTTCAGTATTCAACCAACTATTTTCTAAAGGATTCGGATTCAGCCAAATCCCCAAATAGTGGATTTGGTGCATCCCTATTAGTAACGGAGTTAAATTTTGAGTTCCAAGTGGGAGAAAAGTTACGAACAAATTACAAAACCACTATAGTTCTAGAATAAAGACCAGTTGTAAAGTCCCTTACTCAGGGAGCAGTAAACACTATCCAAAAATATTTCATAAAACCCTCAAGAATATGTACGAGAACCACTAAAAACCTGATTATTTTATTCTGAAATAAGCAAATCCCAAAGACTATACCAGATTAGAACGATTCAACTAAAACACGGGGGGGGGGGAACCTTATTCGTTTTAACAGTTATCACACCCTCTAGTTGAACATTGATGTATTTATATATATATATATTCCTTTACAAAAAAAAACTTTTCATTTACGAGGCAAAAATTTGAAAAATATATCTAAAAATGAAAAAAAATGCTGGGACACAAAAACAAGCTGATATTTTAAAACTTCTCTCGTTCTGCAGTTTCAAAAAGGTTATGTCAAAAGGTTTCAAGCGCATGCCGGCTGGGAAGGTAATAAGCTAATGAAGCAGCGAAGTCTACCTCTCCTGTTCTTGCCTCATGCGCATTCTTTCATCTTCTGAAGGGTGGGCTTCTTGAGCTTTCATTTTCCATGATCCCCCGTGATCAATCTTGTCATCTTTTCGATGTTTGCCAAACCTGTTAAGAACAAGGGGAATTCTAAAACCTGTCTGCAAAATGATAGGGTGACAAAGAAGGTCTTGTGGAGGGGGGAAGGGGTACGCCTTCTTTTGTTTCTTACCAACAATTTAAAGTTGGCTAATTAAGTCTCCTGTTTGTGTAATGTCTTCGGCCAGTTATTTATACTTAAGAATGTTTTATGCCACCCTATCGCTAGTCATAGTTTGCATGCTATTATTGTTGTTCAGTGGACTGTGGTTGATACTCTCATGCGCTTTATTACACTTCCGTTTTAGGTGTAAGGAGACAGGCCATTCAAAAATTAAAAAAAAAAAAAAAAATTATCAAAATGTTGTGTGTTAGAGATTTGTTAGCATGCACTGGAACGGTACAGCCTCTTGGGGTTAGTACGGCAAAATTAGAAGTAGGATCTACAGGAGGGAATGTTTGAGTATCCTGAAGAAGAATCAAGTAGCATCTCTAAATACACAGACATGTTGACTTCTCAAATGAGATTAACTTGTAGCTATAATATTTTAACAGGGATGCACCGAATCCAGGATTCGGTTCGGGATTCGGCCTTTTTCAGCAGGATTCGTATTTGGCCGAATCCTTCTGCCTGGCCGAACCAAATCCGAATCCTAATTTGCATATGCAAATTCGAGGCGGGGAGGGAAATTGCGTGAATTTTTGTCACTAAACAAGGAAGTAAGATATTTTTCCCCTTTCCATATGCAAATTAGGATTCTGATTCGGTTCGGTATTGGGCCGAATCTTTCGCAAAGGATTCGGGGCTTCGGCCGAATCCAAAATAGTGGATTCAGTGCATCCCTAATTTTAAAACATTAACCATACAAGGGATAATCTGTTCCTTTGACTAAATATGGCTGCCCACATGATGGATGACCATGGTAGCCTATGATAAATGACCCCTTGCGAAGTTCAAACAGCTTGTCCAATGGAAACTGATTGGAAAGTTGGATTGCTTTGGGCCAACAAAGAAAATACTGTTAAAGCCTCATTGATATAGTCGTTCTGAACTTGCCAATGGAATAAAGACCCTATCAAGGCTGACCCAGGCCATGCTGAAAAAATGTTAGAGGGCATCGCTTGAAGCAACACAGATTCCACAGAAAGTGCCGCCTTTACATCCGTGTGTGTGATGACTTTAAAACACAAAAAAAAAAAAAACGCAAATAAAATCTCAATTTAATCTGTTAAATGGGCTAAACTTGCTGCGTTACTGATGAGATCATTGTAGCCTGCCAAATTACCTACGGATTTCATTAGGACGGCAAGCTATTGAAGAAACATCCATTAGTTGATTAATGAAGAAAAACAAAAACTGATTAAGACATAAAAAGTTCTATAGTGTTAAATTGAGTATGAATGGGAGAAAAGAGAAGAAATAAGCTTAATTTATTAGCTAGCCTGGGTATATCTTGCAAAAAAATCTCACTGTGCTACAATTTTCTCTCCCTAAGGTCATTAAGGAAAATAGTACAACGGAATCAGCAGATCATTTCTTTTTAACTCTTTCCAGGGAGGGGCAGGGGGTCCATACGTACAAATCCAGTGTCTTTTTTTATCTGGGAATAAATATAGCTGCCTTGTTAGCAATCTTTTATTTTGTTAGTGGAAATGTTGCTCAAGATCTGAGAGTAGAGTCATCTCAACAATGCAAACCAAGACTCACAGACTATAAAATCCACCCTTAAATTATACCTTAAACTACAATATCAGAATATCAGTTCCCAAATCATAAGTTGCACTGTTTACATATGTATTCTTTGGCCATTTTGTCCAACAATCACTCAGTGTGACCAAAAGACATTGCTCTCTATAGAAAATTATCATTTATTTTTTAATTAAATTGATTCCCTACAAAGTCTTCCTTGTGTTCTTGACTCAAACATATCTGTCCTGCTTGCCCATATGTGAGGTGTGGGCCTGTTACCCAGAATGCTCTAGACCTGGGGTTTTTTGGATAACAGATCTCTCCATAATTTAGAACTTCATACCTTAAGTCTACTAGAAAATCATGAAAACATTAAATGAACGAAATAGACTGGCTTTGCTTCCAATAAGGATTAGTTATGTAGTCGTTTGGATCAAGTACAAGGTACTGTTTTATAATTACAGAGAAAAAGGAAATCATTTTTAAAAATTTGGATTATTAGGATAAAATGGAGTCTATGGGAGATGGCCCTATGTAATTTGGAGTTTTCTGGATAACAGATCCCATACAACGGAAAACAAAACCTGCGGGTAATGGATACCGTTCTTGCCTGCCCATGCTCAACATATACAACTAGTACACAAAGCCGCGGGAACATGGAGTTCATTTTGATGTAAAATTCTCTTTTTTTGCAGCCAAAAGCGTCTCTCCGTTAATTGCTTGAAGCCCTGCTAATTTCTCTTGATGTGGAAGGTATGATTTGAATAGAATAAAGGACAATTAAGTTGTTGATGGCAATTAACGCAGTTTGATGGCTCGATTGCTAGAAAACCAAGAAAATATTGTAATGTAGGACAAGCAAGGGCGCTATCTGGAAACCTATAATTTGGTCTGACATCTACTAATTTACTGTGGATTAAACATTTTCTACTGTGTTAATAGGAAAGTGCAGCACAGATACAGGATCTGGCTATCAGTGGGTCTGTCAACAGGGAGAAAATGGAACGAGGACAGGCAATCTGCAATCTTCCAGATGTTCCTCAACACCAACTCCATGGTGGTCCCTCTAGTAGTCTTCTGCTGTCAGTATGATGCTAGTTGTTGTCATTTAGAAATATTTAAAGAACCACTAGAGACAAAGATACTCCTGCTCTTCAAGAATAACCCCGACTGACACTATTTAGGCAGCACAGATTTGCTGTAATAAAAACAGGTCATGTGTATCTAGCAAGGGAGAATGGGGCTTGAAGTTTCAAGCTTTTGGCATTGGGGTTGAGGGGTTCAGCGCAAAAGTAGGGTCCTGGTGCAAACTTTAGTTATTTCTATATAGCGGGAGGAGCTGGTGAATCTGGGCATTGTTACTTTTACTCTGTTTGCTTCATTGGTCTAAAATGCCCAGTTTCTTTATTTGGGTGATGTCACTAGACATGCTACAACCTCCAGGGTGAAAACAAAGCTATGAGTGAATCACAGATATAGTCAATAAGCCAATTCATGTAAAAAGCGTACAACTGATTATAAATTCATGTTGATAATTGAATTTTTTTGTGGCTACCTCACATGGAGCTAAACTTAATTACAATAAAGCCATGTAACAATTAAACTGGCCATAAGTTCCTGTCATTTGCCGTGTGTGAGAGTCACCAACCTGTGAATTCACGCCTCACCGATCTTAACATCAATTTCTCTCCCCAACAAGATGGCATATGGTCATTGCATGGGCACGGAGAGTCCATTTATACATTTGTTATGCACTGAACCTCATTCTCTGGGTGAAGTCGGCTGCACCAATATAAGGCCAGCTTCATTATGAATAATTGAAGAAATGCATAGCACTTTAT